>NC_143479.1:52339952-52579587 GCF_027475165.1 Benincasa hispida
GGGTCTTATACAATTACATAAATGCTCCTAGGTTAAAACCCCTATTTCCAACCGGTCATATTATTAAATAACCTAAGAATCAATTGAATAATATTATGAATCAAGAATTATTCTTTTTAAGATAACTTTTATATTAGTGTGGTTTATTGTTAATATGATATTGTTGATATGAGTTGTAATTACGATAATATTGTTGAATTGTTAATAATTGTTAGTTATTGTTGTTACTTTTTTCACTTTTGTTGCCTTTGTTTACTTTGTATCTTGGAGTATTAATGAAAAGTTTTGTATCATTTTCTAAACAAACGATATTGTTGATATTGGTGTGGTTTTATAATGAAGTATTATGCACTGTTAATTAGAACTTAAAGCATAGATGTACAACCTAGAATTGAAGGACACGTATGTACAAGTAAGGTTGGCTTCTTATTTTTTCAACTGTTAAAGTTTTCTTAATTAATTTAATATCAGATAAATTACTAAGGCAATCTTTATTAGTTATCTTATTAAAGCTAAATTACATTAATTGATATTCATCACAAGTAATGTTGTTCCATGTAGAATCTTATTTACATCTATTAGATGGTATATAATTAAATTTACCTTCATCTATTGGCTTAAGCATTTGGGTTAATTCGTGATTTAAGATGGTATCGGAGTAGGTGGTCCACGGAGGTCTTGTGTTCAAGTCTCTGCAACGTTGTTTCCTAAGCCTACAAGTGAGAGGGAGTGTTAGATGATATATATAATTAAATTTACCTTCACCCATTAGCGTAAGCTTTTGGGTCCATTAATGATATAAGAGCGTCTTTCACCGTAGTATCTAATTTATTAAGAGTATGGAATACCTTCTGCTAATTGTAACATGTCATTTCTAGTAAGTACCATTAATAGGCTAAGATGAAAAATTGGCTCACTCAACCAAATTCAAAGGTTGTAAAACGATCATTTCTTATAAATTAACTTTGTTGATGTCATGAAGTTATGCAGCGGTTTGGTCTGAAATCTAACATGTCAACATCTGTACTTGCTTGAAATGCATGAAATTCTTGCTTTTTGTACGGTAGTTGAAGTCAAACTTCTCCCCTTTCTCATTTTTACCTAGTTTTCTGTTTTTTTTCCCTTCATTTTGTTGCCTTCAGATTAGATCATTGGAAGCCCTACATAAACTGTTTGAGCAGTTTCCTGGAGCTTTTATGAACACACTACATGTTCCTCTCCAAGAGAGGCTTGGGTATTTTTAATAAGATGGCAATCTAAACTACATTTCATCTTTTTTAGAAAACATTTCCCCTCTATCTTGTATCTAAATGTATCTTTTGCAGGTTTTCGAATCGGCCTTCAAGTCAGGTGAGCTCCCCTTATTGCCTCCTTGCTTCAGAAATATGCTTGATTTACTACAGTTGGCCTTTGGCATGAGTCTTTTTTTTTTTTCCCCTGTTTTTTCCTGTTTTTTGTAATGTAAGTTTGAAGCATTCTTTTTCGAGGGTTTTGATTGATCTTAAGAAAGATCTATTGACCTCTTCAAACTACATTGATTAAATGTTTGAGATATACTAGTGTTTCTTTTATGTGAGATAATTTCAGTGATGTATGAAATTTTACAAAAAGAAAAAACCCAAAGACGACTAGAAAAAGCTCTCCCAATTTCAAGAAGAGAAGCCAAGCTATAGGGACTAAAATAAGGAGTCAATTTACACAATATATAGCAACAATATAACATGATTGAAGAAATTCTCTCAATTATGCTTCTCATTTGCAGACTAATGCTCAAAGCTACAAATTTCATGAGGGAGTGAGGAAAAAAAAAGATTGGATGTTGTGAATTATCAATGACAACGTTGAGATCTAAATCAACACAAAAAACAAAAAACTAAATGAGAGACAGAAGAAACTTTCAGATCCTCTCCAATAAGTTTTTGGGATTTTTTGATTTTTTTAATAGCTACATGAACTTCGAGAAGTTGGGTACTGACAACGGATATCAAGAAGCTTATGGACATAGTACTCCTTACAACTACAAAGAACCATTTCCTCTCGAATCGAAGACAATTCCTCATCAAGCAGATCAATCCAAGCCAAAGGACAGAACCAAGACAATATCCTCATCTTTGGACTCCATAATAAAAAGAGAAGAATCTTGACCATAGAAGGATTGAAAGTAGCAAGTTGTGCTAGCAAATGGAAATAAATGGATGAAAGCTTCAAACCCAACCATTAATCCAAGAAGACTTTCTATAATCACAACCCATGAAATTTGGGCATAACTATTAAAAAATAACATTTCATCTTCCAATTAAATCTAATAAATGATCAACCTAAGAAGCAGGAATACGAGATAAACATATGGTAGGGACATGACGACACACCATATTTTTAAAATTGAGGACACTGCAGGAACACAATTGAAATATACATTTTTTAAAGATATATATAATTTTCATACCAAATGGAAATTGATGTCGATGAGTTATACATTTTCTTTTTAGAAAAGAAAGTTAGAGACGATGGGACTTTAGATATCTCCACAATGGTATGATATTGTCCACTTTGGGCATAAACCCCTTATGACTTTGCTTTTAGTTTCACCCAAAAGGCCTCATGCCATTGAGATAGTTGTCCTCCCTTATAAACCCATGATCATCCATTTAGTTAATCGATGTAGGACTTTGATTGCATTCCTAACAATCCTTCCCTCGAATAAAGGACCACTGAGCCTTCCTTCAAATAGTCATATGATCTCTGAATTACAATTAAGCGCACCGCAAACTCAACCACAGAGTAGTCATCCATTCGAATTACACTTGAGCACACTCTTTGTCTGAAGGCTCAACCATGAATGGATATTCTGACCATGACTATATCGTGTTCGACACTAGAGGATTTTTATCAACATGACTACGACAGGGCCTTCTTTGATTCCAATTTGTTAGGGACGACAAAACTTCAGACATCTCCGAAATGGTATGATATTTTCCACTTTGGGCATAAACCCTCATGACTTTTCTTTTGGTTTCACCTAAAAGGCCTTATACCATTGCATATAGTTGTCCTCAGTCATAAACCCATGAGGTCATGATCATCTCCTTATTTAAATCGATGTGAGACATTGATCGCATTCCTAACTGAAACAATTTCATTGATGATGGAAATCCAGAGTAAAAACTCCATATACATAAATTTTTTCCAGTGGGAAATTAAAAGTCCAATAGCATGAGACAAAATTAAATCCATAAAACTATTAAAGGAAGAAGAAGAATCTCAAAAAATGTCAACGATTCCTTTCTAGCTAGAGGAATGAAAACAGCACTCAATTAAAAGCAAGCCAAAGAGTTCTTTTCACAATGGAAAGGATGGTCATCGAAGATGTAATCAAGAATATCATAGGTTGAGTTCAGAGAAGCCAAAGACCAACCAAGAGCGTCAAGAATAATGGCCCAGTAACAGAAAGCAAAGGAACACAATTAAGAAGGTGACTTGGATCTTCATAATGAGGCGAGTACATAATACACCAAAAAGGGGAGAGTGAAAAATTAGGCATAGGTGTCTGTAGTATATCAAGTGTGTTATAGCTCCAAGACTAAACTCCCAAAGAAAACTCTTCAATTGCAACCTTAGATATGGGTCCTACATTTGGTAAGTTCTCCTTTGATTTATGAAAAGAGTTGGCGGTAGTTGGGGCATCATATTATAGGCGTGAGCAACATTTCGTTCCCATGTAGACCAATGTTTTTAAAAAGTCCCGCCTTTTCTCACAAAGTAAGGCGTGCCTGAGGCATGTGCCTTTTGTGAAGCCCCAAGACTCAAAGCCCTAAACTTTGGAGCTTTTTCATACATATCCAAAATGTAAAATTTCTTGTGTTTAAGGGGTCTTTTTTTTGTATTTCAACTTCAGCTATGCTTTCTCTTGTTTATATAGTACTTCTATATATAGTGTGTCTCACAAAAAAAAAAGTGCACTTTTTTTTTTTTTTTGCGCCTTGCGCTTAAGTCCAGAAGGCTATTGCAATCTATTGCACCTTTAGCTTTAAAAACACTGATGTAGACTACCTCTAATTATTGTTACAGTCTTAGTCTGAATTCATTTTATGTCATTGAAGTTCTCGAGGAAAATTGGCTTTGAAGGTCGGGCATTTGTTCATTATTAGGTTTCTCTTCTTTTCTTCAGTACTTTATCAAGTTTCTTTATTAGGGCCCTGGGCAATTATTATTGGATTCCTTTAAATGGGCTTATATGTGTCCACCTAAATCTTTAAAAGAATTAGAAACAAAAGTAACGTATACCCAAAGTGCTTGTGTCCTATATTTTTAGCAATTGGTGTGTCTTTATGTCTGTTGCTTCTTAGCTTTGCACCTTTAAGCCTTCTTCAGAAACTCTGCTCTTTCTGTTTTGCGTTACTTTCTGAAAGCGGTTGCTTACGACATTCCTCCTCAATGGAACAGCTGTTCCTCCCCAGAAAGTAGTTGTAAGATCTGACACTTTAGTTTGATAGTCTGTTAAGTGTCTGAAGTGCCAAGTTTTTCTTATGTCAGCCTAGAACGGGCTACTAGAAAATTAGTGTATGCATGCATTGTAGGTATGAAATGCTATTGTAATTTAACATTATGTTTCCTGGTGGGGTTAGGGTGGATAATGAAGTACTTTGGAGATTGGGAGTAGAGAATCGAAAGATTGAAAAGGGAAAGGCAACTTGGTGGACTCTTGATGAGCTGTGTACATAAACAGTAAAAGAGAAAAAAAAGTTGTTAGGCATGTGGAACAGGATTGAATCGATGATAGGTTTTGATGCTCATGTTACTTTGCTTCCTCAAATGCCTTTATTTAGGCACTATTTTTGCTTGTCTGCATCTTGTCTCGAGTGTTAACAAGCATTATTTTTGCTTATCGTTTATGGAAAGTGTTCATGCAATCATGTTAAGCTTTTTGTCAAGGTTGTTGAGAAAGACAAGTTTGATGCTGCTCGATTTTCTCCCTTCTGGAATGAAATCATAGCAAGTTTACGGGAAGAAGATTATATTACAACCCTGTGAGTATATTGTCTAGAGAATCTTGCTATCTGATGTTTTTCGATTGTTTCTTTTGCCTGAGATTCTTTTTTTTTTTTTTTTTTTTTTTTTTTTCAAACTCTTATGGTTTTATAGGGAAATGGAATTACTTCAAATGCCTAAAAACAAGGGTAATCTTCCCATGGTTCAGTGGCCCCTTTTTCTTCTTGCCAGCAAGGTCAGTTATCACTTGAAAAAAGGGGACTTCATGCTTTTAATACTTGATGCTTTGAGTTCCAATTGTTTACTACATGATTGTGGTTATGAAACTGTAGATATTTCTAGCTAAGGATATTGCTGTTGAGAGACGAGATTCGCAGGATGAGTTGTGGGAGCGTATTTCAAGAGATGACTATATGAAATATGCAGTACAGGAATGTTACCATGCCATTAAGCTTATCTTAACGGAATTACTAGTTGGGGAAGGAAGGATGTGGTATTTACCTTGCAGTCTCCATATGGTTCTTTTTTCTTTATAAGCTTAGTAATGCAATATATCATACATGCAAACCTCACCTTTACTGACCAGAAAGAGGTATATGATGAAAACTATATATCTGCCTAGAGCATGAGTTGAGGAGAGCATTAAAATTAAAAAGGAAAAAGCGGGTAAACTCTGCAATTGACTAGAATAGGAGAAATTTATGGTGCTGGCATGCCAAAAACGAACATGTTAGATCCAGCAGCTCTCCTCTTTCATATATATTTTTGTCAAAAAAAAAGGGTATGATGCATAAAAATTAAATTGTTGCAAAAAAAGACCTTTTTCTAATTTCTTGTGCTTTTTCAGGGTTGAAAGGGTATTTGAAGACATTCAAGCCAGTATAGCAAACAATTCCATTCCAAATGACTTCCAGCTAAATAAGCTGCCACTTGTGATTACAAGAATAACTGCTCTGACGGGTATTCTGGTTCGTATATATGGTTTAGAGTTTATTGAACTACAGAATTTGAGGTGTATTATGTAATTCTATTTATATTTTCATTGTGGGTAACTTCTTCATATTAACAAGAAGAGGAAGAAAAAGAAAAGAAAGAGAAAAAAAGAAGTTAAATGTTATACCTTGTTGGGAAACATCAGGTGTGAGCTTTAACACCAATTTCTTTTCTGAGGAGTAAGTTTAAGAAAATCATCTTTTACAAAATTATAATAAAACAGTAAAAACACTTCTTTGTTGTTTGGTGTCATTCATCAAAAATACTCTGTGATTTATTTGTTAGGATCAATGTTAATCTTACGATATACAAGTTGTATCGTACGATTCAACTTGAAATGGAGGTAAAACGAGTTAAATTGTGCTTTGAATAAGATTTGAGAGGAATTATTAGTCCCAGAATATTGAATAGTGCAAGTTGGGTTGAATTGTTATGATCCGATTCAAGAATATCACTGAAATTGAAAATATGAATGATGAAATAACTGTAGATGCTGTGGTTCTTGGTGTCGCTATTGTGTCAATCTAAGAAGAAAATGTTAATTTTGATACTTGTTCCGTTTTACGAGTTAACAACCTTGGTAGGATAGTTTCAAAACAAAACCTTTGTAGTTCAGAAAATTTAAATTCTCAAATTGCATAATTTAAATCTTAAAAGTAGTTTCAACATTAGTGTAGTTTGCAAAACGTCAAGTCATACCGTTCTTTAAATTTGAAAGCTATTTACTTTTAACAGAGTTATTACAAGTGGCTCATGTAGCTTGTAATTTTAAAAAATAACCGAAAATTTTAGTAGAAGGGTTTTATTTTCAATTATTTCTATGTATTTTAATCTGTGGACTGATGCTAAGTAACTCCTTCGACTATCCTAGATTTTGTCTGGACAATAACTAATTAGAATATGTTTTGGAGATTATCTTATATATCTCAGTGAGTCGTGATTTGAAGGATAAATCTGTCATCTGTAGTCTTTATGAAAAGAGTATCGGTAAGCAATTATTTTATAAATAATTGGATACATCTGTCATCTGTGGTCTTTATGAGAGGGGTAGCGTTAAGCTGATAATTGATCTAAGTCATTGCACTTTTGACTTATGTATTTTTTGTATTTCACTTTGATTATGGCTGTATAGAAAGAGCCAGAAACTTCGGACCTGGAAAAAGGGGCTGTTAAGGCTGTTCAAGATTTGTATGATGTGGTGCACCATGATATCCTTTTCGGTGACAAGAGGTCTGAAACTTATAGTTAGTTACTTGAAGTACTCATATTTTGATTTATATTTTGACATATGATGTTGCATTTTTGTAGGGGGCACTATGAAACATGGAACATATTGGTAAAAGCCAGAAATGAAGGTCGCCTGTTTACAAAGTTAAATTGGCCCAAAGATCCAGAGTTGGTATTATTCTTTTAATCCTTCGGGCTTCATTTTCATTCACGATGTGTTTATTCTTTTATGGGATTGAATTGTTGCTATGATTCGACAGAAGTCACAAGTCAAAAGATTGCATTCCCTGTTAACCATTAAAGATTCAGCTTCAAATATTCCAGTTAATCTTGAGGCCAGACGAAGACTGCAATTCTTTACAAATTCTCTTTTCATGGTGATGCCAACTTCAAAACCTGTTCGTCAGATGCTTTCCTTCAGGTAGTGCTTCTTTCAACTTTATCTTTTGCTCCTGTCTTTTATTCATTTGTGTACCCTTTATTTGAAGTTTCATCATTTGTCTCTTCCTGCTATCTTAATCCTTCTGTATCTTTTAATGTAGTGTCTTCACTCCGTATTATTCTGAGACAGTACTCTATAGTATGGGGGAACTACTGAAGAAAAATGAAGATGGGATAACAACCTTGTTTTACTTGCAAAAAATTTATCCAGGTATTTCATAAATTTTACGTTTGACAGTTTTTATTATCAAATAGAAATCAAGCTTTCATGGAGAAGGAATTGAGGGATATAAAACAAAATGACCACATGCATACAAAAAAAACAACAGCGCACCCCAAAGGAGCCTAGCTACCGAGTACTGACTATACAAGAAAGGTCTCTCTCCTAGTAATTCAACTTGGCATATAATTACAGAACATATAGAAACGATGCCCAAATAGAGGCATTAAACCTCGCTAGTAACCAAACTTCTTCTCAAGACCTTTCCATTATTCCTAACAATCATTCTTTTCAAGCTAAAAACTCCAAAGGATAGCAAAGATCATCTAAACATCCTATCATTCCTTTCAACCCAAAAACTCTGAAGGATAGCATAGAAGATCATCTGCCGCAAATTCAATCCCAACACCTTCAGGAAACAATGGGAAAAATCAATCCCAAGCCCAACACCTACCCCAAACAATTTGAAAAATCACTCCTAGATATAAAGAGCCCACCAACAATCCCAAAGGACATGATCCACCAACTGGATGCCACAAGGAGTTGGTCTTCAAGGGGAAATCCACAACCACTTGGCTACTAGGGTTTCATTCCACTATCTGAAGTTATCCACTCTTAAGCCTCCGATATCCAAAGGTCTACAGACCGCATCCCAACTCACTAGATGAGATTCTCCCCCCTTACCCAAGGTTGTTAAATCGTGAAACGGAACAAGTATCAAAATGGAATTTTAAGGTATCGTATACCGAAAAGTATCATGTATTGTAAGTTTTAATTTAATGAACAACGTTTGAATATAAATATAAATAACAAAGTCCAACAAAGAGAAATAATCAGCCAAACATTTAACTAACCCTAAAATAAATTTGAAAGCATATCTAACTCCAAAGTTGTAAACACCCAATAAAAAAAACATCAATCAACTTCAAAATAAGTATGAAACTTTGAAGTTTAAAAACAATATAACTTCTTTGAAAGAATAAAATTTTAACTAATGGTTAGGATGGAAAGAAATGAAGAGTCACACATGTGACACTTGTATACATGATAGAAAAAGAAAAATTTAGTAAACTATTAATTATAAAGAAAAGAGTTGAGACTTTGAAATTGAAATTGGTTAATAATATTGAATTATGATATTAATCACTTATTCCAACACTTGTCTTTTCACTTCCTTTCACTCTTTCTCACGCCTCCTCTCAAACTTTTTCATTTGTCTTTTCAACTACTTCACATTCTTCTTTCTTCTTTTTGCGTTGTTCTTTGTGACTGCTTTGCACCAATGCAAGTCTCTATTTTTTCTTTCCTTCCATTTTTCTTTTAATCACCGATAACTATACATTGTCTTCTCCGGCTAGTAACGCAACATCCAACGTCCACGAGGTATTTTTTCCCTCGTCGTTTCCTTTCTTCACCTTTTGGTATTTCTTGAATCGGACGATCCGATTCTTGAAACGATTCACATGATTCATCTTTGAAATCGTACGATTTGTATTATTTTCTATTCACACTCACGATCTGTATCGATTTCTCTGTTTCGAGTTGAATCGTATGATACAACTCGTGTACGATTTTAACAACCATGCCCTTACCAACCCCTTTCAAAGGAAATAATGTAGATTGGAGTCTTGGAGTTTTCTTGAATAATATCTCAATTACATCCCAGGGTCCCCTATAAATAAGAGCGACAAACCAACCTATGAAAACAACCCTACTTATGGAAAAATATTTTAACCACAATTAGTGCACAGTAACACAGTAACTTGAATTAAAAAATAAAGCAAACATTACAAAGGCACACTACATCAGGAAGTGTCTCATCAGCCTCTCTAAAGGAAATAGGTTGGAATCTTGCTCAAAACCAATTGGATAAGGATTAGCTTTCGTCGTTTGAGAAGAAGGCTCGTTTCTAGGAGATAGCTTTTGTAGTTTTTCTTCATGTTCTTGAAGACAGGGGTCCAAAACTGATAGACCTAGGTTATGCCCGAAAGGAGGTCCCAGATATCAAGAAGCAACAGCACTCACCTCATATCGCACAAAAGAAGCTGATCTAGGCAACTTCCCATGGTCACATTTGACATCAGTATCAAACATTAGCCTCAGTTGATCTTCAATCCCAAAATCATCTCAAAATTGTCAAATTACGATCCATATGTCCACGATAAATGATCTATATGTTCTTTGGTGCTCTGTTTTTTTTTTTTTTTTTTTTTTTTTTTGCCACTTATTAGAATGGTTTGAGATAAATAATAAAATTTACAATGGTCTTGCCTTATATTTAATGCGTCCCTTTAGGCATCCGTATTGATGGATTTATATAGTTCTCTTTCATGGTGCTCTCTTTCTAAATTATTTGTTGATTGCTCTATTCTAGATATTAGCTTAAATTGGTTTCCATTTAGAAAAAAGGGTCTTATTAAAACAAGTATAGAATCTTAGCGGCTAACTTTGAAATTATGAAAGAAGCTTGCCTACAACTTATGTTTCCTTCGATTGAGTCAATGGACCTTCATGAAAAGGAGTCTTCAAAGAAAATGTTTCTTCTCAAGTTTTGTGAATTGTCGTTCTCCATTCCTGGATCAGATTTAATTCTGAAACAAGGTTTACTGCTTTCTTCTAAAAATTTTTATGCTCTATCTTCGTTAGCATTTATTGACCATGGCGAAGAATCAATAATTAGTATAAGCAGTGAGGAATTGTAAATCAATCAGGTTATCTATTGTGCGGATCCTTGGCCCTCCTTTTTTCGGAAGATATTGTACCTTCATTAAAGCAGTGTTTTCAAATCACAAGGTGCATCTTAAGGCGACAAAACCCTTGACCGTTTCAAGGCGAGAGGCGATGCCTGAGTAAAGCGAGGCACACTGAATAAATAAATAAATAATATATGCAGAACATAAGTTTATATACATATGTCAAAGCTCTAAAGATTAATAACAATAAATTGTAAAAGAATCCAAATGTTTGTAAGAGTTACATTTCACAACAGTTTTTTTTTAAAATTATTATTATTATTTTAACTAGACAACAATAACAGATGGTAGCTTAATTATCTGCTCATAAGCAGTTGAGATTCCGGTACCATTGTGGGTACGACCATCTGGATAAGGCTGGTGGCCAGCCTTTGTGACAAATCCTCCACAGGTATCTTCATCACATCCTTTCTCATCCCAATATTAGCAGCATATCTACTGGCACAGTACACCCCAATGGTTGTTGCTGCCATTCCATAGACATTGGTCATCACAAGATGCAGTGGCGTCAAAAGAACCGCTGCCAGAGATCCTCCAATGATCGAAACTGCTTGTGCACTTCGTCTAATGGTCCTCTGATCAACCACAAGTAGTCTAGTTTTGCAGTATATTCCGAAGTCTTCACAGTTCTTGAATACATTATAGCATCCGTAGCCATTGTCGAGTAGGTCTTTTGCTCAATGAACCACGAGATCATCTGAATTAGAGCAAGCAAGGGTCCAAGTTCCACCTCGAGCTTTGGCTAGAAAAAGAGCAGGATTAGATATAAGTGGAATGCAACACCCCACCAGCAAGAAAACAGTTCAAGCATGAGGAGACAACCTCGTTCCCTTCTTCTAGAGGAATGCAAGTAGAGCATGGCACGGAAGATCGAGCCGGTCATGAACTTACCAGTAAGACATCAAGCACGGTCCCAGTTCCTACTTGACCTCTTCTGGTGAAATGAATAACTCTATAATCTCCAACATAGATGCCATGATGGGCATAGATATAAGTGGTTCTCCAAAAGTACATATGATCACCTGGGTTCGAGCTCTCCCGATTAACTCTATTGGAAAGAAGCCTCATATCTGGTTTCTCTTTGATTGCCCTCTTCTCAACTGCAGGGGTACAAGAATCCAAATGTTAAAAACATCAAGTAGTTAATCAATAAGAATGAACAAAAGCCAAAGGATCATTTGGTTAGAGGATTGTTTGGATGGGAATTGACACGAACATGCAAAACTCTGTTTGTTAAACAATATTCAACACCTTTCCTGAGAATAAGTTATTCCCAAGCATCTTCACAAGAATTTTCTTTTCCATTCCAAAACTATGGGTTCTCTCTTTTCCCACCTCTTCTTATGTTTTCATTTTATATATAATTTCGTTTTGAATATAGTTAGTTAATTAATTATTATCAACAAAATTAGTATTAGTTAATTAATTATTATTAACAAAATTAGTATAATTATTTATTTTAATAAATTTATAATAATCTACCAAAATATTTGCTTAATTTATTTTTACAAATAAAAATTTATTAAGTGAAAGCAATTACTTATTTATATGAATTTTTAATTAATTAGGTCAAAATATCTTAAATATATTTAATTAGTATACTAGGATTAGTTAAATTAAGTTTGTACACATAATCATATTTCAATAATCATAATTGATTACTTATTGTTCTTTTTATAATAAAAAGATTATTTATCGGGATTAATTTTAATTTGATCCGTCATTATTAACATATCATTATTATTTTAAAACTTTTTTCTAATATTTATTATTAACTTTCATTATTAACACATCATATTTTGTTCTCTTTTCCTTACATTATTTTTTGTACATATTTTTTTTTATTAAAATACATTTAAAATTAATTGATAGAAATAAAATTTCTAATTAATAATAATGAATTCTACTTAACTATAATTAAATAATTGATTGTAATAAATAAATAACCATGTAATTATTTAATTAATTTTTATTGATAAAAAAATGCTAAATTAATCTAATTAAGGATATTTATTTGAAAATACTAATTAATTAGTTTTAGTAATAGTTATTTTAACATAGTATTAATAAATTAATTTTTTGATTAGTTATTTTAACTTAGTTACACGTTCATTTTTTGATTGTATTTGTAATTAAATATCCAATTAAAATAACATTTATTATTCATTAGTTAATCTATTAAAAACTATATGAGGTTACCATAATTAATTTCATAAAATATATACAAATATAAATTGTTACCTTCAAACCCTGTTAGCATTCCCATGCAGGACCAAACAAAAATCCTAAACCCTATCCTTTTTCCCAACCAAACGGCCCCTGAAAATAAATGTTTAAAACATCATCAAATGTCAAATTCATCATCCTCCCCATCTATGTCCTTGTCCATTTCTCCTCCTTGGCCATGCTCCTTAATATTCAATTCCCTTTCATCGTCGTCGTTTTCATCACTAACTACTTGTATAGTTGGTGTTCGAACTCTATAAGTGGTGGCATTTGTAGTTGACTTTCCTCTTGATCTAGTATACTCGATGGGTTCTCCAACGCCACTAGCACGAGCTACATCTCCACATGTGAGGTTGTCTTCTTTTCTTTTTTTCTTTTTTTTTTTTTTTTTTCTCTCTTGAAAAGGACATGCATTTTTCATTGAATTAATGAAAAAAAGAAAGTCTCTAGGTACAAAGTACAAATCTAGTAGATTAGGAGGTGGACTCTGGCATCACCCCCTTAGCACCCTCATCATATTCAATATTGAGAATACAAGCAAAATAATACTTCCAAAATAGCCAATATCCGAAGTTCTTTAGCTATTGCACATGTGAGGTTGTCATCATAAAAAACTAGCTCATTATCAGCTTCAACTTCTTTATTTTCTTCTTTGAGTGTTCCAACCAGTCAAAGTGCTCTTTTAAGTGCTTAGTTCTACTTAAACCAAATTACTCAAACGCTTTTGATTAAAGTTTGTGGATTAGGTCAAAGAAGATACTGCATTGATTCCTAAAAAATTTTCATCTCTGATTGAGATTTGTGGTCTTTCAAATGCGTGAAATTTCACCCTTTTCACCTCAGAGAAGTGTTCGATTGCTCTTTCTGACTTGTCCCACAATGAATATCCTTTCATGGCATTGTGGAAGACTTGGGAAGCTTTGAAGCGTTAAATATTAAAGATATTCTTTTTGTCCGATTTGCTTTTCAACATAAGCGATTTTGTTGAGTAACAAATGAATATGGTTGAGTACAAGTCTTTGGAATGAATTTTGTTCTCAGGTGTCTTATTAGGTTGACCACGGTGTATTGGAGGAATTTTTATTTTCTCTCGTTGGTTTCTTAAGGGTCCCATGGTTGGAAGGCATTGAAAGGCATGCAATAGCTTCATAAAGATTTCGGTCTGTCGGAAACACCTCTTTCAAATGCTAGCAGTGTTACATCCAGAATATCTTTTCTTGGCTTCATTGTTTTGGGTCAGAAGCTGTAAATCTAAGATTCAAGCCCTTGTCATACTTTATTTCTTGAGCAGATTCTGAAGTTTTAGCTGGAGTGTGCTCTTTACTTCAGATTTTTGGCTTCGCTGTAGTGTATCTTATTATTATTATTATTTTTTTTTTATTTTTTTTTGCTTCGCTTGTTCTCATTCATTGTTTTATACTACTGTATTTTTTTAGGTTTCTTTCAGATTATATTGTCTATTTTTGTTCCATTGGGAACTTGTATCCTTGAACATTTTTATTCCTTTTCATATATCAATGAAAAGTTGTTTCTTGTTCAAAAATTAAACTTTTGGCATGTTGTGCCAGTTAGCAATTCTTTTGTACTTCCAATGGCCGCACCATACCAAATCTTTTAATAAGAATCAACCTTTTCATTATGAAAAGAGATTTACAAAGGGAAGGAGAGATGAGATATCCCCAAACACCAAATGGTCGCAATAGTCACCACTCGGGCTTCTTGTTTTAATTGATGTACGTTAGAGACTTGATTATATTTGTTTGGTTCATAATATTTGTTTGGTTCATAATTGTAATTGAAGTTTTGTCAGTTTAAATACTTAATAGATATGAATTAAATTTGTAATTTAATGTTTTATCTTTTTTGTGTAATCTCAACATGACTCATTAACATGAGTTATGGACATTCACTGACAGTGATTTCTCTTTATTTTTATATGTTCCTGCTGGCCCTTCTCTCTTGACCTCATTTCTACTTTTTCGTCCTGCTTTTCATGCTAACTAAAAAAAATCATTATAGATGAGTGGAAAAACTTTCTTGCTCGAATTGGCCGAGATGAGAATGAAGTTGACCCAGAATCGTTTGATAATCCCAATGACATCCTCGCACTGCGATTTTGGGCCTCTTATCGGGGACAGACGTTAGCAAGAACTGGTGAGTTTTTATGCTATCTTGAGATTAATACTTGTCCATCAAATTGTTCATTGACCTGCCTAAAATTCTGAAGATTGCGTGGCTATTGATGAAATATAGATATCATTTGAAAAATCATTTGTCTGTTACATGTGGGTTGAACTTGGATGGGGAATTGTTATTTTTAACCTAGAAAAGTTTCCACCTTACTAAACTAACCTATTCTTTAAAAAATACTTTTTTCTAACATCTTACTTTTTGAGATTTTAAGTGGAGGGTCCAACATTGTGAAAAGACCATTTTGTCCCACATTCAAATGTCTACAATTTTATCTTGTTCTAATACAATTTTTCAAACCCAATTTCAGTTTCAAACCCTCATGTTCTTGACAAGTTTCAACCAATATTTGTGGTAAATTTGTTGTTATTTTTAAAAGAAAAAAATTAGAATACAAAATTTTGTTGGAATTTCTTGTATGGATGGAATTTTTTTTTGTAAAAAAAAAAAAGGTTCCTACGTAAAAGTTTCCTTAAAATTGAAAATTGGGGGAAATTCAATAAATTTCCATTCTCATGATAAATTAAACTTAACTAACTTATAAGAAAAAAGTTGGAGTTGGAATTGGGTAAAAAAATAAATTAACTTAAGTTGAAGGATAAAAAACAGAATTGATAAGGGGAAAAAAGTATGAAAAAGTTTCTATTAAGATAATTTGCTGGTAAGAAGTTTACTGGAAAATATCTCATAAAAAGAAATTTCGGTTAGCTTGAGTTTAAGTTTTAAGAAATTGGGTTGGCAATCAAGATTCCTTAAAACTTTCCTTGAAAAAAAAGTCAAAGTCAAAGTCAACATTAAGGGAAATCAACTTACGAGAAAGTCAACCTTCCCGTATGTTGACTTCCTGTAGTTTGACTTTGATTTTTTTTTTTAACTCTAGTAATCTATACAGTCTAGAAATCTGCAAGAAGTATGAGGGTATTGTTGTCAAAAGATAGTTTATCCATTATCCATTGCCCATTCTTCTAGTTTGTCTGGTAGATATAAATGTATGAATAAAGCTGCATGCATTTTTTTGCAGTTCGTGGAATGATGTACTATAGGAAAGCTCTTATGCTGCAGACGTATTTAGAGAGAGGAACTTTTGGAGGTCAGAACAACCATTTAATTTTGTCTAGTTCCTTCTCCTGAAATTGCATTATCTAACCATACGAGGAATTGCAGATTTGGAAGCTGCCATTCCTAGTACTGACAGTACTGATACTCGAGGTTTTGATTTATCTCCTGAGGCACGTGCACAGGCAGATCTTAAATTTACATATGTGGTGACGTGTCAAATATATGGAAGACAAAGAGAACAACAAAAACCTGAGGCTTCTGACATTGCATTGCTTATGCAAAGGTGGGTTGCTTGGTATTTTTGCCCCACTGAATCCCCCACATTAAAGAAATATGACTATTTAACTATCCTGGAGCAGTCTTTGTGCTAAGTAGCATTTTTTTTTGTGTTTGAAATCCTATTCTTTTGTTTTAATGTGTTATACTTTGATATACTTCTAAATAGAAATGAAGCTCTTCGTGTTGCCTACATCGATGATATTGAAACCCTGAAGGATGGTAAGGTGCACAAAGAATTTTACTCGAAGCTTGTAAAGGCTGATATCAATGGAAAGGATAAGGTCTTATTTCTTTCCTTTTAGCTTTCTATATTGCATGGAAAAGAATATATTTTGTTTTCTTTATTCTACCTCCCACCTCTTGATTGTTTTGTCTTTTTTTATTTTGCCCGCTGTATAGGAGATATATTCAATCAAATTGCCTGGAGATCCGAAGTTGGGTGAAGGAAAGCCTGAGAATCAAAATCATGCTATTGTTTTTACTCGTGGAAATGCTGTTCAGACTATTGATATGAATCAGGTGAGAATTACTTCTTCTTGTTTCTTTTAATTTTCCTTGAGCACTAAAATTCGGTAATAGAAGAAACACGGGGTTAAAAATAAGGATAAACAGAACTGTAAAAAGGAGAACACAAAAAGGTGAGTGAAACAGAAAGATGAAAGCTGGATTGATGATGCAAGAAGCCTCCCAACACTGTACGTAGGGGCTGACATAAACAGAACTACAATCCAAAGATCATCAATCAGATGCACCCCATAACAATAAAGTAAAAATCCGATACATTTGCTCCACAAGTGATATAAAAAACAATCATAACAACAATCACATTTGGGACAACAACCTTCTTGATGAACAGAAAATGTCGAGTTGGTAGAGAGCAGATGATCCACCAACACGCAAGGAAATGACCAAATCTTTAGCAAACCATATCAACTCGACAATGAGCCCTCTCTAAGCATAGATTTAGCTTTTTCTCACAAGAGAGAGCATTCTAGGTTCCGGATTTCTCTAATGCATTTCCTTTGTTTCACTGTATACTTGTTCTTCTTAACGGGGATGGCCATTATAGAAAGCCCGTTGTCTTTGAACCATGGAGCCAAAGCAATCAAGTGAGACCAGGATCGAATGGTTCAACTATCAGCGGAGGAATGAAATCATACCATTGTGCTTCAAGGGTGAGGAGAATTGGGTGGAGTAAGTATTGGGCTGGATAAATAATGTTCTGTATCGGCATCTAAAGGCAAAGTTGGTACTGGAGTTAGTTGTCGGAGTTTGTCGTTGGAGATGGTTGTCAAAGCCCGAAATTGGTCGCGCAAAGGTGGTCGTCAAAGTTGATCATCGAAGATGAATTTCATCGGAGTTTGTAGTCGGAGCGGTTGTTGAAGGCCAAAGTTGGTCGCATGACGGTGGTATTGGAGTTGGTCATTAGAGTTTGTCGTCGGAGTTGCTTGGCCGAAGGTGGTCGTTGAAGTTGATCATCAAATGTGATTTTCATCGAAATTTGTAGTCGGAGGTGGTTGTCAGAACTAAGAATTTGTCGCATGAAGGTAGTTGTCGGAGTTGGTCATTGGAGTTTGTTGTAAGAGGCGATTGTTGGAGTCCAAAATTGGTCGTTGGAGTTGGTCATCAGAGTTGCCATTGAAGGTGGTTGCCAGTGCCCGGAGTGTGGCAGCAGTAGTTGCCGACCGTGGCGACGGGTAGAGCCATTGAAAGTATTGGAAGAAGGGAAAGTTGAAGTGAGTTGGGGTGAGTTGATAAAATATATCAACTTAACTCCTCCAACATTTAAAGTTGGTGGGCCAAACATTGAGTTGGTTTATTTTACCAACTCAATTCAATTCATGTTCGTAAGCCAAACATCCCCAACAAGGATGACTTGGTTTGGTTGCAAAGAACTAATCAATCTAAACTAGATCTCTCCTCAAATAGCAATGAGGATGTCAAGCCAATCATCTTGTAATTTTCTCTGCAATCAATAACAGCTTTGTCAGAGTTGAATTCTTCTAGAATAGTGTGAGGATCCTTCTGTTGGGCCTGTTGGAATGGTGTGATGAAGGTTTGGAGCCAAAAGAGAGATTTCTAGAGCTTCCTTGTATGAAATCTTGGTATTAACAGCGGGTGGTGGTGGTTGGTAGGTTTCCCTAATAAGAGAGACGAAATTTATCCATCCCTTCTTATCTTTTCCCACAGGGAGGATTTTATTTAAGCTTCCATTAACGCCAAACATCACTACTTCTGCACAATTCCCTCTTCAGCTGGTGATCTTTTCAACCCATAAGTCGTATTCATTAATACAGTTTTTCTAGAAGAGTTTTTGGTTGAGGGGGGTGTCAACTAATGCACCAAAGCTTGTGGTCAGCCATGGACGGGACTTTTTCTTCAAAGAAAGAGTGAACAACCAATTTTGGGAAGACCAGTGATGCGCAAACAATGCTCAAAATCAATAGAGGAAGTCTTGCTATCAATGGTGAAGGATGGAAGCGGAGAGGAAGAACAGTGGGTCATGCTGTTGTTTGTGACTATGTTGACAAGGGTATAAGGAAGATGGAGTGTATGGGGAGGATTCCATGGAGGGTCAGCAATCGGGTCACAATTTCACATTTATGACAGTTCCTACCCAAAAACATCTTGCAGTGTAAATTCTTAAAAGATAGACCTATATTGCTATAATCTAAGGATTGATCTTTTAAAAGTGATTTGTATACAGGTACAAAGATAGTGGCTAATAGTTCTTCATAACAATTTATTGAAAAGAAAAACGATAACACTTGTCTATTGTAACTCGTGGTAGTTTTGTAGCATAATTTTTAGTGAAGCTAATGTTAGGACATATAAGTAAAGATACCAGAATGATAAATGATCCACACTCTTCCATATATAATTATAAGGTTTGTAGCTCATAAACATAGTATCGTTATGTCAGATCTAAATTTTTCTCCATTGCTAACATGTGAGATTCCGCAATTCTAGGATAATTACTTTGAAGAAGCATTGAAGATGAGAAATCTTCTTGAGGAATTTGGTTGTGATCATGGTATTCGTCCTCCTACCATACTGGGTGTCAGAGAGCATGTATTTACGGGGAGGTACTTTCCATTTGTAGCTAATAATTCCAGTCCTTTCTCCTCCACTATCTTTTAAATGACGTAATAATTGATTCATCTGTGCAGTGTTTCATCTCTTGCCTCGTTCATGTCGAATCAAGAAGCTAGTTTTGTGACTCTCGGTCAGCGTGTTCTGGCAAATCCTTTGAAGTATGTGCTTACCAGCATTCAATAAATATATTAGTATTTTCAGATTTTTCTTTCTAATTTCTTCTTGAGATTAACTCTTTTATAAATTTGGTCAGAGTGCGTATGCATTATGGCCATCCAGATGTTTTTGATAGGGTTTTTCATCTAACACGAGGTGGTATCAGCAAGGCCTCTCGTGTTATCAACATTAGTGAAGATATCTTTGCAGGTATCCTCTCACTTGCTAGGATTTTTTTATTATTTATTATTTATTATTTATTATTTCTCTATTTTTTAAAAAAGATATGAGAAACCATTTCATTGATAAATGAAATATTCAAAGATTACAACAAATACCCAAGTACAAGATGAACCAAATAGTGACCCCATCAAAAGAAGAAATACAGACCGTTGGGGAGGGGGATGACAAAACGATGATAAAGACAAAAATGTAAAATAGATTGTCAATGCGAGAAACCCACAAATATGGAGAGACCAAATAAAACTATAATCCAAGGAACATCAAACCAAAGCAAATCCCCTAAGCGAAACTGAAATTTTTGGAAAATATTGGTTTTTCTTATTATTCAAAAGGACCCAATAATGGGTAATTATAATACAAGAGAAATTTCAACTAAGTAAACTAATTAAAAAGGAAAGTACAAACATCACCCAAACCAAAGCATCTGTCGGTCAAACAAAACATTCACAATTGAGAGGAAGAAAAGCAGATAGAGAAGCGACGAGCTAGCTGAATGGTTGGTACCAGTAGGATTTGATTGATATATCATTTGCAAAGAGATTTTGATGTAGATGTTTTATTCAAAATTTTGTAGAGGCATTTGTCTTAAATTCTAGGCCGGAAACTGTTTTAATTAACAGCTTTTCCTTTTACCTTTTACCGGCTGCATAGGTTTCCATTTTCTTAATAATCTAAAAGAAGAATTCACGTTTGGATCGAACGCTCTGATATGAATTGATATAAAGCTCCAAGAACACAAAGAAAAAATCTGTATTAATAATGAAATATCAAAGGCTGGAAGCCTTTTTATACAAAGACTAACCTGCTGGACTTCATAACTAAAATGGAAACCTAAACAGCCGGTAAAAGGAAAAGTTGTTATTTAAAACAGTTTCCAGCATGTCCCTTCGGGGACATCCGATAAAATTGGATAACAGTTTCCAGCATAAAAATTAAGACAAATGCCATTACGAAATATTAAATAAAACATCTACATCAGATTTTTTGTTTGTTGTGGAAAAAGATGTTTTTTAAACAAAATCAATTTTTGTTCAAGTATCCTAGGAAAAAGTAAGTTAAAAATGTGTTCCATTAAATGGCTTTAGGGGATTTAGAAAATAAAATTTTTTAAAAAACCCTTAATAAATAGGAAAAAAAATACATTTTTGGTCCCTAGATTTTAGGTCTAGTTTCTTTAGTCTTTGGGTTTCAAAATATTAGATTTTTAGTCCTTAAGTTTTGAGCTTGAATTCAATTTTCTCTAAGTTTCAAAATGTTACAATTTTACTCTTCAGATTTGAGTTTTGTTTCAACTTGGTCCCTAGGTTTCAGGGTTTATGTTTTTAACCTTGATTTTTCACTAAATATTCACTTTCAGTCTTTAGCATGAATGTCTATTAATTAACTTAAAAGAATTATAATGGATTAAATTTCACTATTTTTCATCACTATTAAAATTTTATTGAAATTTTCACTTCATACTTATTTTTAATTAATTAGTAAACATGGACTTCAAAGGCTGAAAGTGAGTAGTGAAAATTGAGGTTAAAAGTGTACATCTTGAAACCTAGGGACCAAATTGAAACAAAACTAATCCTCAAGGGTAAAAGTTGTATTAGATTAAAATCAAACTCAAAACTTAAGGGCTAAAAGTGTAACATTTTTGAAACTTAGGGACCAAGTGAAAGCTAAACCCAAAACCTAAGGACCTAAAAGTTATTTTCCCTAATAAATATAAAGCATTTTTTATAAAATTTTATTAATTCAAGTTCTTTTTTTTTTTGTTAATCTATTTTTCTAGAGTCTCTTCGATAATGGCTAATTCAAGTTTCTTGAAGTGCTTTTTTATTTATTAAGATCTTACACAACAAAAAAACATTTTTGATCATCTAAAATCATTGAAGAAGCTACTAAGCACTTTAAATTATATTTTTTTCACAAGTCAAACATACTATTTGTTTCCCTAGTAAGAACAAGAAATTAAATCTGATAATTGTAATTGATTGGCACTAGTTGCTTCCATTAGTCTTTTTTCTTCAAAAAGAAATGTCGGCTTAATGGTATATATATAGTTTATGGAACTCTAATGTTATGTATTATTTTTCTAATGAGGTTCAATTCTAAGTTTCAAAATGTCATTAATGTAATTTCTACATTTATTTTGTTATATGTTATAATTTCTTGGGTAAATTACATTTTTGGTCCTTAAGATTTGGAATTTGTGTCAAATTAGTCCTTTGGTATCAAAATTGAACAGTCAAGTCCCTAACATTCAATGGTTTTGTTAACTCCATGCAACATGGCAAAATGTTCAAAAAGTTTTTGAATAAGAAACAAAACTTTTCATTGATGAAATGAAAAGAAACTAATGCTCAAAAAATCACAATGGAAAAAATAAAGCACAAGCATGCCAAATGAGTGAAAATCTTTAATGGAATGTCCAGCAAAGAGGGTGGAGATAGCATACAAAGAAGAGGCCTTCAAACAAGCCAAAACAAAGTGATCTTACTAAAGATGATTCTTGTTGTTGAAAATCCGTTGATTTCTCTCTAAACAAATGGCCAACCTTAATTGACCCAATAAGATGAAGATGTCATGCAAAGAAACACCAATTAAAGACCTTAACAACCACGGTTTATTTCTTGACTTCTGTGTTCCACTTGTATCAACTTCCTTAATAACAAAGAAAAATAAACACGGTTTCACTATCGTTTGCATATTTCATTTTCTTGATCATTGCTGGTGTGAATTTTTCATTGCTGCTTTATGAGGTATAAGATTTCATATACCTGAGTACTTGATCATTGAAGGATTTAATACAACATTGAGGCAAGGGAACGTTACTCACCATGAGTATATTCAGGTGAAATTTGTCATCATTTAATTTTCTAGTAATGTGGTACCAGTTGATGGTGAACTTATCAAAACTGTTTTGAGTTATTTCAGGTCGGTAAAGGACGAGATGTTGGTCTTAACCAGATTGCTCTTTTCGAAGGAAAGGTTGCTGGTGGTAATGGAGAACAAGTTCTTAGCCGTGATGTATATAGGCTTGGCCAACTGTTTGATTTTTTCCGGATGATGTCATTCTATTTCACCACCGTTGGCTACTACTTTTGTACTATGGTATGCCAGTAAAACATGTAGATTATTAAGCAATGATTACTCATTTTCGAGAACTTGTAACTAGAACCAGTTTAACAAGAGAGAAATAGTTTGAGTCCATTGCCCAGTCAGTTTGGGATATCTATGATTGGTGTATTTGGTAAGAGAAAAGCACTAATGTTTGCTAAATAGTGTTACTGTTTGCCTTTCCCTGGAAAGCCAATGCCCATTATGTGTTTTAACCTTGTTTTTCTTTCTCCTTTTTATTTTTAAACTTGAATACCTTTGGCCAATAATGATGTACAAAATATCTTGATTATTCCTGCTTACAGTTTAGATACCAACTGTTTCTAATTCGTATTAATTTTTAGTCACTTTAATGAGTAATTGAAGTACAGCCTCATAATTCTGTTTTCATAATTTATGAAAATTTTCATCTATTTTTTTATTTATAATCTTCTGCAGTTAACGGTGCTGACTGTGTACATTTTTCTCTATGGAAAAGCATATTTGGTAAGTTTTATCTTATGTGAATATGTTTATATAAGATATGAAGTTGTTTTCTCCTTTAGAAGTTACCTGCTTTGTAGTATGATGAAAATTTAAAATCATTTTGATGGCCCATCTCCCATTGAGCTTCGCAAGCTGTTTGGAAATAAGCTGTAGCTCTTGAATCAAAAGTTTTTAAGTTTTTTTGAGCTCTCGTTGGCACTGAAATCAATTGATATAGTTAAGGTGAGTGGAGTTAGTCAAGCAGCCTGCAATGTGTACCGGGTTAATTTTCTTTAATTAATAATTTTTCGTTTATTTCCTATCTGATGTATTCTTTTTCTCTGACGCTGGACATAATTCTGAGTAAGGCTGTGGGTGAGATGGGATTGAGTTATGGTCAAACTAATGCTGGGACCAATTTTTTGAAAATTGGATTAGGTTTTGTGGGTGTTTTGGGTTTCAACTTGCGCTCCTATCTACTACTAGTTTGCACAGATTTCTATGAACATGTTTCCTCTTTAGAACTGATGTGTGGCTGTGTTCCAGGCACTATCTGGAGTTGGTGAGACCATTGAAGATAGAGCTAATATTACCGATAATACGGCATTGTCAGCTGCTTTGAATACACAGTTCCTCATTCAAATTGGTATTTTCACTGCTGTGCCTATGATCTTGGGATTCATATTGGAGCAAGGTTTCTTCAGGGTAAATGCTATTCAAATACATCGTTTGTTGTATGAAAAAAAGTTGACTGCTCTTGTACAACTTGAACATGACAGTTATCATTGTTCCTCTCTCTCTCTCTCTCACACACACACACATCTGAAGATTAGCTTCAAAATTAACGGCAAATGCCTTTTGGTGTCATTATCCAAGAGCAAGTGCAACCAGTCTTGTCAATGGGACGAGTATTTAGTTATCTTCTTTGTGGGTATCTTTTTGTTCGTCTAAGTTATTACTCTGAATCCTGGTTGCAGGCCATTGTCAGCTTCATAACCATGCAGCTTCAGCTTTGTTCTGTCTTCTTCACATTTTCCCTTGGTACAAAAACTCACTATTTTGGCCGAACAATTCTTCATGGTGGTGCGAAGGTTTGTTCTGCTATCTTTGTTGCTCCTTTGTCGATCTCCATGAGTACCCTATAGTATCTTAACAGCTCTACTTCTATACAGTATCATGCAACTGGAAGGGGATTTGTGGTTCGCCATATCAAATTTTCTGAAAACTACAGATTGTACTCACGCAGCCATTTTGTTAAAGGGTTTGTGCCATTCCTTCCCATTTCACATGAAAATTTTCTTACGTATTATTTGAACTCTACTGTTTACGTAAATTACTTCTTTTTAAGCTTATGGGCAGTGCTACTGGCACCATCTTTACTTACTTTCCATTCATGTAGGGTCAAAATTAAGATCTAGAAGAACTCTTAATTTATTTAATTTGTGGATGCAACTAGCTACGAACAAAATGTGTTTGAGAAAGATCATGGGGTTTAACATCATGATAGTTTATTGGGGATATTGGGTTGGGTATTTTACTAGTTTTCAGATGTTGTAAGGTGAGAAATTTGTCCCATAGAGTTGAGGCATGTGTAAACTAGCTTGGACCTTCATTGTTTTAGAAAGCATGTAAAATACAAGTTTATTTGGTTTACAAAACACCATAACTACACCTCATCAGCGTCTCCCCTTTAAACCGTTCTTAAACCAATGTGATCTTGGTTCTTGTTGTCTTAAAATGTCTTATGGTTTTGGGTTTACTACAGTTTGGATCCTATGATTTTTAAGTGTTTCCATCTGGCTTCATTGGTTTAAATAACTAAAATTTTCCAATTCGATTCCTATGATTTAATTGAACATCACAAATCCTCACCCAAAAACTCAATTATTTTATCCTATTTTCTACTCGGTATGAAACCCTGGTATAATATAGGAACACAGTTAGGCAAATAGAAACTATTTTCTCGTGGCCACACAAATAGAAAATGCGGCATGTATTCATATGGTAATGGAAGGACAATCTATGAGATCTGACCAACCATAGGGGACTAAATTGAACTTTTATAACCCTAAATACCAATTTGAAATTATGTTCAAATCATAGTTCTAAAACCATAAGTACTAAATAAAAAATCTAAATTATACAGTTTTAAATATCATTATAGTATCCTTAATTACAAATAGTTAATTTATCTACATTATTGTGTTTTCAGATTGGAAGTTGTGCTTCTGTTGGTTGTATACATGGCCTATGGATATAGTTCAGGTGGTTCATTAGCATACATCCTTGTAACCCTTAGCAGTTGGTTCATGGCAATATCTTGGCTTTTTGCTCCCTATCTGTTCAATCCATCTGGGTTTGAGTGGCAGAAGTAAGTCATCTTTGCCATGACATCTTTTTCTTTGATGATTGTGAATATAATTTACAACAAAACAAAAAAATTGGCTCCTTAAAGATATTTTCCTATTAGCATAGAAAGATGTCACAAAAGCTCTATCCTGGATCTACTAGATAATCGAAATCATAACTTTTAGTTTGTTATATTTCCTTTCAGGACCGTGGAGGATTTCAGGGAATGGACCAATTGGCTTTTTTACCGTGGTGGAATAGGTGTTAAGGGTGAAGAAAGTTGGGAAGCGTGGTGGGACTCAGAACTGGTAATTCAAATTTCTGTGCACTTTTTTCCTTACTTTTCTTTGTTTTTTCCTCTTATATAAATTTTAAATGCAGGGCTCGTTAAATCTGTATTTAATAGTAATATCAGTTCTCCTACAATGAAACGTTGCTGTGGTTATAAGTAGATATATTTAGTTGTATGGAGGCAGTAATTTCGGTCCTAGTTCTTTTTAATTTTTGTACTCAGTCATGGAAAAGTTGTAAATTTTTTATTTAAATAAATGAGCACGTGTAATCCTCATACCGGATGAGAAATGAAATCCTTCTGTTATTGAAATTAACTGCCCTAAATATCAATCTAGCTCTAACCATATACCCATACTAGTGTATGACCATTGAGTAATATATTTGTTATACATTGCTTATTTCTGTGATTTATACCTTTGTAATGTTTAGATCAGAAAAAGTCAATCAACTGGGAAATATTGTAAAATATTATGACACACAAAATGAGAAAAAAAAAAATCAATAAAGCCTGGCAAGAAGCACATTGCTGAAATTGTTTTTTCAGCCAGGAAACTAGCATGCAACTTTTTGTTTGAGGTGATTCCCACATGATCATCATTCAGTAGCATAATTGTTCACCCAGTAAGCTCCCATGTTTCTATTTTCAAACCTCTATACAGTAAAAAGGCTAAACAAAATTACCGATATGGATTTTTTTTTTTACCTCATTCTAGCAATAGACTTCTTCATAGCTGCCATTAGAAGTTTCCTGTGTAAAGAATCTTAAACTTAGGTCATTAGATAATTAGACTTAGATAAACCTCTATATATTAGACATGCACGTTTTTTTCTAGTCTAAATGTAAACTGCTTTTACAATCTGCAGGCACATATAAAAACCCTCGAAGGGCGGATAGCAGAGACTATTTTAAATCTAAGATTTTTTATCTTTCAATATGGAATTGTTTATAAGCTCCATGTGCAAGGATCAAACACATCATTGTCGGTATGGTCTATCTGTCCTTTTTTATTTTTTGTTTTTCACGTACATTAACCAATGTTGGATGAGAAAGTTCAAAATATGGAAGCTTTATTTAAATATTTTTTATGAGCAGCAGTTTGATGTTATTATAATTTTTAGCCATCCAGTAGTTTTTAGAATGGCAAGTTTCAGTTTCTTTTATCGCCTTTCCATACTTTCTTATCAACTCCAAAATGTGCAACTCTTTAGGTCTATGGGTTCTCCTGGATTGTGTTAGCTGGGCTTATAGTTCTTTTCAAGGTATGTCCACTTCAACATCAGAGTCACCTCTAGTTTTCCCTATGTTTACCGATATGTATGATAGTCATTGATCATCCACATCTCTCTGTTCGGCAGGTGTTTACCTTCAGCCAGAAGATGACTGTCAATTTTCAGCTTTTGTTGCGGTTTATCCAAGGTCTTTCTTTCCTTTTGACGCTGGCTGGCCTGGCAGTTGCAGTTGCTATTACAGATTTGTCACTGCCTGATGTATTTGCTTGCATCTTGGCATTTGTCCCTACGGGATGGGGCATTCTTTCTGTGAGTTCCCGAGTCTAATTATCCTGTTGTTTTACTACCCATTTATCTTGGTCGATTTGAGAGTATATCTGGGTTCCGAAAATTGAAATAGTGAATGCCATTCAATGGTCACGTCCTTGGTCAAGACTCTTTTAGTTTTGTTTGCTGTCAGTAAACAAAATGATCCGAGGTGTGTCAGTAAACAAAATGATCTTATGAGGTGTGTTTGGGAATGCTTTTAACAAAAGTACCTAAGCATTTTAGGAAAAAGTACTAGGTAACAAATCACTTAGGCCCCATTTAGTAACCATTTGGTTTTCTTTTTTCTTTTAATTTTGAAGATTAAGCCTATAAATACTAATATATATATATATTTGGAATTTGGAATTTGGCTAAGAATTAAACAATTGTACTCAAGAAATATGCAAATCATTGTAAGTAGTGGGGAGGAAATAGGCTTAATTGTCAAAAACAAAAAACGAAATAGTTACCGAATGCCCCCTTAATGTTTGGCTCTGTAATCTCAAATTTCTGTTGGTGATTGCGGGTCAAATTCTATGGCCGCACACCCTAAATTATTTCTAAATGAAGCTTTTGAAAGTACTTTTTTTTTTTTGTGATAAGCACTTTTATGTTATTTCCCAAACACGTTGATTTTGAGGGAAGTACCTTTTACCCTGTTAAAAATATTTCAAACACAACCTACATCTCACAAGTTTCTCGGATCTCAATTCCCTTGGTGGTGTTTCTGCTTCATGCACTCTTTTGAAAATATATATATGTACACTACTATGTTCATTCTGGTGGTTAGGATGGAATCAAAAGATACCGACTTTTCCTCCAGCTTTGTAAAATTTTAACTCTCCTGACATTGGAATATTCACTATTTCAGATTGCAGCAGCTTGGAAACCTTTAATAAAGAAACTAGGACTCTGGAAATCTATTCGCTCAATTGCTCGGCTGTACGATGCCGGGATGGGGATGCTCGTCTTTATCCCCATTGCATTCCTTTCATGGTTTCCATTTGTATCGACATTCCAAACTCGTCTTATGTTCAACCAGGCTTTCAGTCGAGGGCTCGAGATCTCGCTAATTCTTGCTGGAAACAATCCCAACACTGCCCTATGATTTCACGAGTGGCAAGTCTGCCAGTTTGTATCCTTGTAAATTAGATGCAACTTATCTTCGTCGGTTTTTTCTCCAACCAAAAGGGGTGCCTTTGAATTTCATGATAAGTAGCATAGGTGATCCAATCTGTTGTACTTTCCCATTTCAGATGTTTGGATTGCTTAACCGGCCACCTTTAAATTTCAGTTGTTGCCCTCCTTGATTTAATTTGTTTTTTCACTCAGCATTTTTGTTCTGGTTTGGATTGTTAATTTCCTGTGTATTATTATCAATTAAATTGACATTCTTGTACGAACCTTTGTGTAGCTTGTAGCAGGTATTGTACTGCATATAATTGAGCAATCAAATTGAGGATTTAGCAGAACTTTCGTTTGTCATCCGAATGGGGAATTGATTAAGAATAACAAACTAAAAAAGGTTGTTAATAGTAGAAATATTCACGGTGGACTTGTATTTAACAGTTCTGATTGTTACCAATAGTCAATATGTGCACCAATGGTGAATCACATAATGATTGCCGAAGTTCATAACTTGCAATAATATCCTACATCACTCAGTTACATTTCATTTAAGATGTGTATGTACTCATTTGTAATACGATTCGGAATAGATATCATTTTGGTCTTTATATTTTTATTGAAGTAACAATCTATAAATTAAAACAACTAAGCTTTGTAATGAAAATTGACATTTAATTTTATTTCATTAGGTAAAAAATACCTTGAGTAGAGTTTCATGCTTTTAAATGCCTAAACGAAATGTATTGGAGTATAGGAGATCTTAAAACTAAGTTCTGTTTATATACTTTCAAAATTGCATTTAATTGATTTCCAACTTTAATAGGAGATCTTAAAACTAAGTTCTGTTTATGATCTTAAAACAATGTCGTATTCGTTTTGTTTGGAAGTGATGAATGAATTATAGCCTTATGTCCTACATTAATATCTAATGGAATGAATAAGGAAATATAAACACAATGTTTCATATATGTAGACCCAAGAGTATGCTTGAAGAGTTCTGGTGAGTCATTGGTTGAACATAGGGATTATGGACTAAGATTCATTGAAATTAATGATCAATCTTTAACACGAGCTTTTCGATTATGCATGGAAAATGTTTATGTTGAAATATGGTGTATTTGCCCTAAGGGTGTTTTAGTCTTCTACTTCTCTTTGTTATTTTAAGGTTTTGAGTCTATTTAATTCGAGTTTATGGTGTTTTGTAAATGTAACAAATTAATAAGAATTTATCTATCGTGGTTTTTTCTCCCTGACCTAGGGTTTTCTACGTAAACCTTGTCTTCATCTTTTCTTCCCTTATTTTTCAATATGGTAACAGATAAGGTTATGAAACTCTAGCTGGGATAGAAGAAATTCAATCGTCAACCCCAATAGGTGATGGGACTACAACAGAAGTAACAACCGTCGCTGTGATTCAGGCTACTGTCGATCAATACCTCTGGTTTATCCTCAGCCTGGTGTAGAAACAACAGCTGATCGGAACTAGTCAAGCTTCATTGCACGAGCTAGCCAGTCGGATCTCACCCAAACGTCGAGCTGGTCGGATCTCACCCAGACCTTGCCACCCAATTGAGAGCTGCTTCGATCGCGCCATTCCTGCAGTCGATCGGGTGCAGCATCCAGCCATCTTTAGTGCCGTTCACCCATTTGGATGCCTCCCTGCTCAAAGCATCCCAGTCGTGCTGGGTGCATCGCCAGTCGATCCTGCACCAATCGCCATGGGAGTAGCAAATCCTGTTGCATCTTCCAATGAGCTCCCTGTTGCGGCACCGTGGACATCCTTCTAAGTTGGGCCGCAGCCAACCCAACAGCACCAGCCTTATTCTGTCCAGTAAACCCCATCAACCCAGTCGCAACCCTATTCTGCACAATCTAGCCTTCCCACAACTGAGATTTTGTTTTCGGGTTCATGTGGGCAAAAACATCCCACATATATTTCCCTTCAGCATGGGTCGATTGGTTATGGCGGCTCCGTTGGAATTCAACAGTTAGCAAGTCTTCAACACTAGATTGCAGCGCTTGGGGTGGTTTTTGGCACCATGGTAAATTTTTAGATAAACTCCAAACTAGACTTGTCGTTTGGCCTGCCGTTGTACTAAAAAAATTCGGTAACAACTTTCCCTAGTTTACCTATTGCAAATATTTTGTCTGGTTCTGTGAGGAATCCTGCAAGGATAGCCATATGAAAGAAACTGAATGGCCAGAATTATTTCTCATAGTCTCAATCCATTAAAATGGTCCTCGAGAGGTGACATAAGTTCGGATATCTTACCCATAAGATACCGATACCAAACCTTGGGGACCCTCAGGAGCGTGTTTGGAAGGGAGAGGACTTTCTACTCTGCTCGATACTGATTAACAGCATAGAACCACAGATAGGAAAACTCATGTTCTATTCTGCTACTGCTCGGGACATTTGGGAGGCGGTCCAGATGTTGTATTCAAATAGGCAGAACGCTTCACGTCTGTATACATTGTGGAAACAAGTCCATGAATGCAAGCAAGGGACTAGGATTTGACCTTCTACTTCAATAAATTATCTCTACTGTGGTGGGGGATGGATTTGTGTCGCGAAATTATCTGGAATTACTCATGTGGCAGGGCTTAGTATTCGAAGAGTGAAGAAATTGACCGTGTTTATGATTTCCTTGTTGTTTTGAACTCAATATTTGATACTGTTCGAAATCGAATACTGGGACAAAGGTTGATATCGTCTCTTATGAAGGTCTGCTCTGAGGTCCAATTAGAGGAGGATAGGTTAAGTGCTATGAAAGGTTCCATCATTCGAGGTGAAATCATCTGGATCTGATAGTGACAAGCAGAATGGGAAACCTCCTCCAGTATATGAGCATTGCAAGAAACTATGGCACACGAAGGATCAGTGCTGGAAACTACATGGTCGACCCCCAAATGGCAAACATCGCCCTCCGAATGACAAATCAAAATCTGGTAGGGATTCGTGAGTGAGTCTACTTATGTTGTTGCACAGTCTCAAGTGACCAACCCAAATGACCCAAGTATTGTTGGAGTCAGTGCGATTGTCCAGTCAGGTACCCCTCAATCTTTTAGTCTACTTATTGAGGGACATGAATCATGGATACTAGATTCAAAAGCAACCGATCACTTAATAGGTTCATCTAATCGATTCCTTTTATATTCTTCAAGTGTTGGAAATGAGAGGATTCAGATTGCAGATGGGTCCTTTGCTATTTTCTCACTTGATGTTGTTTCCTTTCAGGACTTGATCTCTAAGACGAAAATTGGCACTGCCCGACATGATAGGGGTCTCTATTTCCTTTCCAATGATGCTACCTCTAGAAGTTTGTCTTAGACTAGCTTATCATCTTCATTTACAATTTCTAAAAAAAATTATTTGTTGTGCCATTTCTGCCTTGGTCATCTAAATTTTCAATATATGAAGTATTTGTTTCTCCATTTGTTTTGTAGTGTGGATATTTCTTCATTATCTTATGATGTCTGTCTACGTTCAAAACAACCCAGAGTTTCCTTATCCTCTCAACCTTACAAACTTTCCCAACCTTTCTGTTTGGTTCATAATGATGTTTGGGGTCCTTCAAACATCACTATCTTATCCAGTTAGCGTTGGTTTGTCACTTTATCGATGATCACATCTATCTTACACGGGTCTTTTTTCTTACTGATAAGTCGGAAATTATGTCTGTTTTTCAACCGTTCTATTCTACGGTTAGAACACAGTTTAATATGAAGATTTATATTCTTCGAAGTGACAATGGACGGGAGTTGTTAATAACACCTTGTGTGAGTTTTTAATTTTGAATGACATCGTTCATCAAAATTTGTGTGCTTATACTCCACAACAAAATGGAATGGCCGAATGGAAAAACCGCCACCTTATCGAGGTTTCCCGTTCTCTCATGCTTCTTGCGTCTCTTCCCTCATATTTATGGGAGGATGTTGGTTTAACGGTTGCACACCTTATTAATCGAATGCTTCCCATGTTCTTAAATTCCACACACCTCTTGAGTGTTTCAAAGAGTCTTTCTCATCTACGCATCTCATTCCAGATGTTCCCCTTCAGGTGTTTGGTTGTATTACCTTTGTTCATAGCCACGGTCCTCACCAAAGTAAATTTGCTTCTCATGCTCAGAAGTGTGTCTTTGTCAGGTATTCGCTTCACCAGCGAGGTTATAAGTGATTTCATCTCAAGGAAGTACTTTGTCACTAAGGATGTCACGTTCTTTGAGGATAAACCCTTCTTTCGCGTCAGTCCTCTTCAGGGGAAGACTACTAGCAAAGAGACTAACCCATCTACATATTCTATTCCTATGGACTTCATTCCAGTGCCTATTCTCGATTCGAATGACCCTATCCTTCCTACCAAACAAGTACCCTAGGTAACATACTACAGGAAGAATCTTAGAAAGGAAATTGTGCCTCCTATTGCTCCAACGGAAACTGCCCAAGAGTCAGAATCGGTATCAACTCAAGTTCAAGGTACTTCTGTTTCTGATGATGGTTCTAAACGTGAAAATGATTGCATTGGAGGTGACATGGGTGAGAATGATTTCATTGGAGGTGATGTCAGTGAGAATGGTGAGACTAATAAGATTGTTCCAGACAATGTCAAAACTGCAGGTAGTAATGAGGTACCAAGAGATACTCAAAGGAGTGAGGACTTGCCATAAATGGGCAAGTGTGGTTCCCATTCTTATACTGATGAGAAGTCAAATGAACCAAGAGATTACGATGTCACGCTTGATATACCAATTGCACTATGGAAAGAGACTAGGTCATGTACCATGTGCTCTATATGTAGTTTCATGTCTTATAGTAACTTGCCATCTGGGTTTAGAGACTTCGCTACCAACCTGGATACTGTGACAATACCTACTAACGTGCATATAGCCATGGAAATTCTCGAGTGGAGGGTTGCTGTTATAGAAGAGATGAAAGCTCTCAAAACAAATGGAACATAGGATTTGGTTGCTCTCCCTAAGGGCCATAAAAAAATTGGGTGCAAGTGGGTGTTCACAATTAAGTATAAGTCTGATGGGACCCTTGATAGGTACAAGGCCAGACTGGTTGCTAAATGATTTACTCAGACATATGAGATCGATTACTCAGAAACTTTTTCTCAGTTTCTATTAACAAAAAGTGGCATATCCATCAATTTGATATAAAGAATGCATTCCTAAATGGTGAGTTAGCAGAAGAGGTATATATGAGCCCTCCTCTTAGGTTTAAAGCACAATTTGATAATCGGGTTTGTAAACTCAGAAAATCCTTATATGGCTTAAAACAGTCTCCGAGAGCATGGTTTGACAGATTCACCACATTTGTTAAGTTCCAAGATTTTGTTCAAGTGCATTCTGATCATACCTTGTTCACAAAGAAATTAGCATCCAGGAAGATTGCGTTGTTAATTGTGTACGTTGATGACATTGTTCTGTTAAGTGACGATACAACAAAGATTGTCAAATTAAAATGGAGAATAGTAGATGAGTTTGAAATCAAAGATCTTGGCAGTCTAAGATATTTCCTCTAGATTTGTTGAGGGAAACAGAAATGACTGGATGTAAACCCATTAATACTCCTATTGAAGTCCATACCAGCCTAGGAGATTCTGTTGAAGGAGTTCCTATTAATAAAGAAAGGTATCAGCGTCTCTTAGGGAAATTGATTTACTTGTCTCATACCAGATTAGATAGATCTTATGCTGTCAGTATGGTCAGTCAGTTTATGCAAGCTCCCTACGAGAAGCATATAGAGGTTGGTACTCGAATTCTGAGGTATCTGAAATCTGCTCCGGGGAAAGGCTCAATGTTAAAAAAACATGACAAAAGAACCATCGAGGCTTATACTGACTCAGATTGGGCAGGATCTGTTACAGATCGAAAGTTAACCTCTGGATAATGTACCTTTGTGTGGGACAATCTTGTTACCTCGCAAAGTAAGAAATAAGGGTTAGTTACCAACAGTAGTGTTAAGGTAGAATACAGGGCTATGAGTTTGGGAATATGTGAAGAGATATGATTGAAGAAAGTTTTGTCTGATCTTTACCAGGGCAGTCATGAGCCTATGAAATTTTATTGTGATAACAAGGGAACTATCAATATTGCCAACAATCCAGTATAACATGTATTGGGATTGGTGTCCTAATTCTCTTGGAGTCTCGTTGTTTTGTAAAGATACACATTGTTTAATGAATAAAATAAGTGTTATTTAATTCTGGTATTTATTCATATCCAATAAACAAAGCTCCTTGGTTATCTTATGTGAACTTAAGCATGTATATGTGATATACAAGTGGATCATGCCTTAAGTGATAACCTAAATAGGTCTATAGTATAAGGATTAAGGTGGTATACATGATCCTGGAGACACTATAGATACGACCCGCTTTGTAGAGGTTTGCAAGTGTTGTAAACTACTACAGGTGGTAGATCCTGACCATTCATGTAGAGACATGCGAGCAGGAGTGTCCTATACAAAGAGTTTGTATAAGACCTGGACCACGAGATTACTAGATTCTATATATAACGTTGTTGATACTAGAGACTTGCATCTCACCTAAACGACCATAGGTGACACGACCTCAATCCTGAGTGTTTTGGGAACTCTTGCCTTTGAGGGCGGTCCTTTAATTAGTATGGGTGAGAGTGGCCAGATTGCCAACTCAACATGCCTACCTTTTTGGGGACTTGTTTGATCTGGGAGCTGGGAACGCAATCCATAAGATGGAATTCACTTCTTTTCGAAAGCAGGGATAAGTAGAGAGATTGCTCCCTTAAGGGCTGATTTCGGGGCTTGAACATAGTGGCCACAACTTCTCTTTGGAAGAGAAGACTCAGTCATAGTGGGACTATGACTTATGTTCATTAGAGGGATCAGTGGTACTTGAGGAGACAGATGTAACTATAGGGGCATAATAGTTATTGGCCCAATTGTACTTACAAGCAATCTGTGAAAGGTTGTCGCACTGCTGATTGGTTAAGATTGACACATAATATATCTGTGGTAAGGAGAGCTTAACTGTTGGTCTTTAGTGGAGTGCTTGGTAGTTAACGGATGGTGGATCCCGTGACTGAAGAGTTTAGTTAGTTATTCACATACTGTTGGAGCTTCGAGCTACAGGTCCATAAGTTCCCCTTGGTAGCTCAATGGATTCAATTGAGGATCAGTTCTTGGTGTTGATTTGAAATGTTCAAATTGACAAGAGGTATTTTGATTATATATGATATAATCGATATGATGTATAAGATACATCTAGTGGAGGATTGATGTAAATGAGATTTACATTAAGTACCATGGAATAGAACAAGAACTATGGTTTATATATTTCATGAGATGAAATATTAAATCTATAGGTTTAAATATAGTATGATAAGTTGGTTATCATTTATATTTATAATAATATTAATTATTGTACAATTAATTATTTTTCTTTAATAACCAAATGAGTGGGTGGTTATTAGATTCATGGTAACCGTGAGTTTGAAAAGAAAATGGTTTTCCTAATTTTAGAATGATTTTACAAACTGCTGAAAAGTTTTCGTAAAAAGTTTTTTTTGAGTTTTCTCTCTCGCCCAAAAGAAACTCACGTAGTTGTCAAGTAAATATGGATTTACTAAATGACGGCTAGGGCAAGCTAAACTATCGTGTAGTTTCGAGCTTAACGATCGTACAGTATTTATCAAACGACTGTATAATTTTGCTAGACGATTGCTTACCTAAAGTAAACGATCGTGTAGTTTCTATAGGCGACAGAGCGAGCTAAACGATGAGCTAAATGATCGCATAGTTTTTACTAGACGATTGCATAGCTTTATCTAAACGATTGGGCATCGACCTATACGATAGGTCTCCACCATTTCCCACTTTCCCAGTCGTGTACGCGATCGGTGTTTCCTCCTTCGTCTACCTCATACCAAGTCCGAACCAAGTCCACCCTCTGGATTCTCACACTGAGAATACTAAGATAGCCTTATTGGTGGTGTCATACTCAACTCAACACCGACGAGTTCTGTGGAGGTCGTTCGTGTTGCTGGGGAGGCCGTTCGTGTTGCTGGAAGTTCGTGACTGAGGCGATCGTTGAGGACGAGTGTTAAGAGTTCGTGTAGATCGAGCGTTTGAAGTTGCTGTTGTTCGAGTGGCCGTGCGTAAAGGAGCGTGGAGACGCATCTGCAAATGTTCGTACAGTTTTTCCCTTTGTATATTTGTAGTTTTTCATGCTGTAATTTCTATATCTGCAACTGTAAATATATTGTTCATTCATGATTGTGATTTGGAATAATCTTTTTCCGCTGCTCATGAAAATCTCGAATCTGATTTCCTTCAATTGGTATCAAAGCCAGGTTCTCTGATATTCCAAATTACAGATCTGAGTTGAACGCATTTTTCAGTCACGGTGGGTTTCTGCATTTGTAGTTAACTGTTTTCTGCATCTATGGTTGCGTCGATGAATGTTTCAGGTTTAAATTACCTTTTTGTTAAAGGTTTCAGTATTACAAAGTGTTAATTGTAAAGGCCCCTGTGTTTTTGGGCGAAATTAACATCAAAATCGAATCTCTAATTCAAAAAGTTTGAGTTCGTCGAGTCGTTCGTGATGAAGCTTCGGTGCATGACGATGCGGTTCTCAACGAAGAAGAAGATCAAGCGTTGGTTGGATCGTGTAGCCTTTAGGTAAACGATCGTTGGGATTTAACTAAGCGATCACTTAGATTTTTCTAAACGACCGTGTAGTATTTTCTAATCGATTGTTTAGCTACTGCTAAGCGATGAGGTAAATCATTTACCATATCGCGTGGCGTTGGTTGCGCGATCGCGTAGGCGATAGAGGTAGATGATCGTAGAAGGAGCATGCGATGCTCGTCGTTTAGTAGAAGGCGCACGTTAGATGATCATGTGCTAGCAAGCTTCATCACTTAGTTACTATCTATGTGATCGCACGTATGCGATGCGGAGGCATTAGTTAAGTGATCGCTTAGGCGATGGTACTTCATGGTATCGTAGTCGTTTAGACGATCGCGAAAGGTGAGCACTGAGCGTAGCGCGCTAAGCGATCGTGTACTTCAGGCTTCATCGCTTAATAAAGGTACACAATCGTGTAATAACAGCTAAACGATCATTTAGATTTTTCTAGTCGATCGTATAGTAAATGTTAAACGATCATTTAGCTCTGGGAGTGTTGGTAAGCAATAGAGCAAAGTGTTTATTTTACCGTGTAGACAATCGCAGGGTACTTAGTTCACGATGGTTGGAGAAGCGATGCTTTGCCCAAGCGGTTCAAGACCCGGTTCACCTGTTTGAACCAGAGACTCCTTGTCTTTGTAATAGTTGCCTTTTTTGTGTGTTTTTAAGGTAATTTTACTCGGTTCATTAGCATAGGTTGTTTATACATGTGATGTATGGTACTTATATGCCAAAGTGTTTGTCATATAGTTAAAAACCCACCTTATGTTGTGCAATTATTCATGCATCATGTATTATAAATGTTATAATATTGCATGAAGAAATTACTTGAAAGCATGCGCATGCATCATGAATTATAAGAGTTATATTTTGCATGCAGTGAGCATTATCATGCATCATCCTTTTATTATAAGTGTTATAGTCTAAGGGTGAATGGAAGCATGTTTTGCTTGTTTCATTGCTGTTTTGTATAAGTGTTATATAAAAGAAGTAGCAATGAATGGATAATGCATTGAGTATGAGACTTAGGCTGTTTACCAGCATTATGAATGTCTTGCATGTGTTAGTTTAGCATTGTGGTTGTGTTCCGTTTATAAGTGTTATAAAGAAAATTAGACCTAAGATCAATAATTTAGAGTTTCATGTGGACTTAGGGTGAACTCAAGTTTTTAAAAGGGTTTTAAAATTGGATTGAGATAGACCTAAGTTCAAATGGTTCTAAAGAGTTTAGTAACCTAGATTAATCTTTTAAAATCGGTTTAATAGGATTAAATTGGTTGAATAAATGATTAAATTTGTTGTAAACCTATTTATAAGGGACCTTTTGTCTAAGGCGGGTTCTGGCTAAGCTGGGATTCTTAAGTTGACGGAAATGTAACACTCCTACCTGGGAACCTACTTGGAAAGGTGAAGTAGATAGATTTTCAACAAGCATGCGACGATTTGGTCAAAGATTCCGTTTAAGAGTTTAATGGATGATGATCAAAAGTTGTTTCACTATCCAAGGTAGAAGTTACTCTTAGGAAAACCTAAAAGTTACTTAGTTAAAATTCTTAGCCATATTTTTTCTAAGTAAGCTAAACCCTAGGTTATAAAATACTCAGTGGGAGGAAGAGATGTATCTGATATGTCTATGATTTCACTCACGTTTCTCCTTATATGTTCACGTCGTGAGATTCATGCTTGGCCTCGTGGTGCCCAGGATGCATCCCCCTTCGGATGGTGTTTGCATGAGTCAATATCAAGGTGGGTGAAGGGTGTGTGTCAACACGCCCTATGGTTTTTGTCATTGGTTTACACCGTGAGATCATTCTGTACTCCCTCGTGTCTCCTTTGGTGCGTCCCCCTTCGGATGGGTTTTGTGCAGTTGGTCAATATCAAGGTAAACTCCATAAATGAATAGGGTCGCTTTAGGTTTTGTCCAAAACGGATTTTTTCCCTTCAGATTGGCCTTTTGGGATGGACCTTTAGGGCTTAAAATGGCGGGTCACACTTACGAGAGATAAGTAAGTTAATGATCTCTTAGCCAAATCAATGATGGCTAGTCATTATAGGAGCAAGAGTTGTTATGGTATTAATGACTGGTTGAAAACTTCTCAATTCAGAGGAGGGATAACTGACCTCCCTTTAGCGGCTTTTGTCCTAAACCTTTGAAGTGTCATTGCGAAAGTAAATGTCACACGAGGTTCATGTTAGTTTTGCTAAAACCTTATTGGATGTCGTTTTGTTTTACAATGAATATTTGCTTAAAACCTAACGTAGGTCAATGTGTTTTTCTTTTCAGCAACTTGTTAGTATTTTTGTCTAAAGCTTTTAAAAATGACCGATTAATTACAGTGGAAAGAATCGTGTAAAACGAATTTCGTGGCAAACGTCCTCGATCCCACTACTCTCCAAAAGAGGAGATAAGACAGTAAATATGGTTTATTGGTTTTGGAGACATGTCTGGTAGAGAATGATGATTCTGCCTGGATCCTCGATTCATGTGCTATCCATCATGTTAGTTCCTCTTACCAAGGATTTAGTTCCTGGCAAATGTTGTCACTGGGAGAGATGACTCTTTGAGTCGGTACTGGTGAGGTTGTTTAGGCTATTGCTGTAGGCAGGCTGAAGTTATTTGTTGACAAGAAACATTATCTGTTACTGGATAATGTTTTTGTAGTTTCTCATGTTAAGAGGAACTTGATCTCGGTTTCTTGTCTCATTGAACAAGGCTACACCGTCTCTTTTTTTTAGAATAAAGTGTTTATTTTTAAGAATGGAATGGAGATTGTTATGGTTCAATGGAAAATAACTTATATGTACTAAGGCTGTTAGTATAAAAGCCTTGTTTAACACTGAAATGTTCAGTACGGCAACAACAGCTAAAAGACCAAAGGTTTCCCCTAAGGAAAATGCCCATCTTTTGCATCTTAGGTTAGGTCACATCATCCTCAATAGGATTGAGAAGTTTGTGAAAAGTGGACTTCTAAAGAGTTTAGAAGAAAACTCCTTGTCGGTATGTGAATCATGCCTCGAAGGCAAGATGACTAAACGACCTTTTACTGGAAAAGGTTACAGAGCCAGGGAAGCCTTGGAGCTTGTACATTTAGACCTCTGTGGTCTGATGAATGTTAGAGCTCGTGGTGGGTATGAATATTTCATCTTTTTCATAGATCATTATTCAAGGTTTGGGTATCTCTTCCTAATGCAACATAAGTTTGAAGCTTTTGACAAGTTCAATGAGTATAAGGCTGAAGTTGAAAACTTGTTAGGTAAGAAGATAAAAACACTATGATCTGATCGTGGTGGAGAGTATATAGACCTCCAATTCTAGAACTATATGATAGAACATGAGATTGTGTCCCAACTCTCGGTCCCTGGTACACCTCAGAAGAATGGTGTATCAGAACGGAGAAACAGAACCTTGTTGGATATGGTTCAGTCTATGATGAGTTATGCTCATCTTCCAGACTCGTTTTGGAGTTTTGCAGTGTAGATTTCATGTTATATCTTGAACAATGTTCCCTCGAAAAGTGTTTCTGAAACACCTTTTGAGTTATGGAGAGGTCGTAAAGGTATTTTATGCCACTTGAGGATTTGGGGCTATTCGGCACATGTGCTAGCGATTAAACCAAAGAAGTTGGAACTGCGTTCGAAGGTTTGTCTCTTTGTAGGCTACCCCAAGGAAATGAGAGGAGGATACTTCTATGATCCGAGTGAGAACAAAATGTTTGTTTCCACAAATGCTATCTTCTTGGAAGAAGATCACATGAGGGATCATAAGCCACAAAGTAATCTCGTTTTACGTGAGTTCTCATGTGAGACTGAGACTGTTGAGGGTTCAACAAGAGTTGTTGAACAAGCCGACAGATCAACAAGAGTTGTTGAGGTCGGAACGTTTAGTCAACGAGCTCAAGAGTTGAGACTGCTTCGACGTAGTGGGAGGGTTATGAACCCACCGAATCGCTACATGGGTTTGACTGAAGCCCAAAACGTCATTACGAATGATGGAGTCGAGGATCTGTTGTATTTTAAGAAAGCAATGAAGGATGCTGACAAAGATGAATAGGTTAAGGCCATGAACTAGGAAATGGAGTCTATGTACTTCAATAATGTCTGGGAGCTTGTTGATCCACCTGATGGGGTAAGACCTATTGGGTGTAAGTGGATCTATAAGCGAAAGAGAGGTGTAGATGGAAAGGTGCAAACCTTTAAGGCTAAACTCATTGCAAAGGGTTATACCTAGGTTGAGGGAGTTGACTATGAGGAAACTTTCTCTCATGTTGTCATGCTTAAGTCTATCAGAATTCTTCTGTCCATAGCCACATTTTATGATTATGAACTATGGCAAATGGACGTCAAGACTGCCTTTATTAATGGTAATCTTGAAGAGACCATCTATATGACTCAACCAGAGGGGTCTGTAGTTGCAGATCAAAAGCAAAGAGTTTGCAAGCTTAATAGGTTCATATATGGACTGAAAAAAACATCTAGATCTTGGAACATCAGATTTGACATTGTTTTCAAGTCGTTTGGCTTTGATCAGAACGTTGATGAGCCTTGTGTTTACAAGAAGATCATCAACAGCTCAGTAGCTTTCCTGGTACTGTATGTGGATGATATCCTACTCATTGGGAATGATGTAGGGTATCTGACTGACATTAAGAGTTGGCTAGCTACCCAGTTCCAAATGAAAGATTTGGTGAGGCATAGTATGTTCTCGGGATCCAGATTATTTGGGAACTCAAGAACAAACGGTTAGCCCTATCTCAGGCATCGTACATTGATCAAATGTTAATAAGGTACGGGATGCAAGATTCCAAGAGGGGTTTGTTACCTTTCAGGCATGGAATCGTTCTGTCTAAGGATCAATGTCCTAAGACACCTCAAGAAGTTGAGGAGATGAGACGGATTCCCTATGCTTCTGTTGTAGGAAGCTTGATGTATGTAATGTTGTGTACCAGACCTGACATTTGTTATGCAGTAGGGATTGTCAGTCGGTATCAGTCAAATCTAGGATTTGATCAGTGGACAGCGGTCAAGATGATCCTCAAGAATCTTCGAGAACGAGGGACTACATGCTTGTGTATAGAGATAAGGATCTGATCCTTACGGGATACATGGATTCTAAATTTCAGACCAATAGAGATTCTCGCAAATCGACATTGGGGTCAGTGTTTACTCTAAATGGAGGAGCTGTAGTCTAGCGAAGCATCAAGAAAAGATGCATCGCAGACTCCACTATGGAAGCCAAATACATAGCGTCTTGTGAAGCAACTAAAGAGGCTGTTTGGCTGAGAAAGTTACTTTCAGATTTGGAAGTTGTTCCAAATATGGATTTGCCTATCACTCTTTATTGTGATAACAACGGGGCTGTGTAGGGTTGTCATACTGCTGATTGGTTAAGATGGACACATAATATATCTGCGGTAAGGAGAGTTCAGCTATCAATCTTTAGTGGAGTATTTGGCAGTTAACGGATGGTGGATCCCGTGACTAAAGAGTTTAGTCAGTTATTCACGTATCGTTATAGCTTCAAGCTACAGGTCCATAACGTCCCCTTGGTAGCTCAATGGATTCAGTTGAGAATTAGTTCTTGGTGTTGTTTTGAAATGTTCAAATTGATAAGAGGTATTTTGATTATATATGATATAATCGGTATGATGGATAAGGTATATCTAGTGGAGGATTGATGTAAATGAGATTTATATTAAGTACCATAGAATAGAAAAAGAACTATGGTTTATATGTTTTATGAGATAAAATATTAAAACTATAGGTTATAAATATAGTATGATAAGTTGGTTATCATTTATTTTTATAATAATATTAATTATTGGATAATTAATTATTTTTCTTTAATAATCAAATGAGTGAGTGGTTATTGGATTCATGGTAACTGTGAGTTTAAAAGAAAAATGGTTTTCCTAATTTTAGAATGATTTTACAAACTATTGAAAAGTTTTTGTAAAAAGTATTTTTTGAGTTTCTCTCTTGCGCAAAAGAAATTCACATAGTCATCAAGTAAATACGAATTTACTAAACGACGGCTAGGGCAAGCTAAACGATCGTGCAGTGGCGAGCTAAACGATCATACAGTATTTACCAAATGATTGCATAGTTTTGCTAGACGATTGCTTGTCCAAAGTAAACGATCGTATAGTGTCTGTAGGCGACAGACCGAGCTAAACGATGAACTAAACGATCGCATAGATTTTGCTAGACGATCACATAGCTTTATCTAAATGATTGGGCATCGACTTATACGATAGGTCTCTGTCGTCTCCCATTTGCCCAGTCGTGTATGTGACGGTGTTTCCTTCATTGTCTACCTCATACTAAGTCCAAACCGAGCCCACCCTCTGGATTCTCACACCGAGAATACCAAGGTAGCCTCATTGGTGGTGTCATACTCAACTCAACACCGTCAAGGTTTTGTGGAGGCCGTTCGTGTTGCTGAGGAGTTCGTGACCGAGGCAATCATTGAGGACGAGTGCGAAGAGTTCGTACTGTGTTGCGGTCGTGTAGATCGAGCGTTCGAAGTTGTTGTTGTTCGAGTGGTTGTGCGCAAAGGAGCGTGGAGACGCATCTGCAAATGTTCGTACAGTTTTTCCCTTTGTGCATTCGTAGTTTTTCATGCTGTAATTTCTGTAATTATTTGTATAACCGCTTGTTTGAAGTCGACTGTAAATATATTGTTCATTAATGATTGTGATTTGGAATATTCTTTTTCCGCTACTCATGGAAATCTCAAATCCGATTTCCTTCAACATGATAGAACAAAACATGTGGAGATTGACAGACACTTTATTAAAGAAAAACTAGACAATGGTAGTATTTGTATTCCTTACATTCCTTCAAGCTAACATGTTGCTGATGTCCTCACTAAAGGATTGCCAAGGCAGAGCTTCGATGCTTGTGTGAGCAAGTTGGGTCTTATTGATATCTACGCCCCAACTTTAGGGGGTGTTGAAATATGGTGTATTTGCCCTAAGGGCATTTTAGTCTTTTACTTCTCTCTGCTATTTTAAGGTTGTTCTGAGTCTATTTAATTCTGAGTTTGTGGTGCTTTGTAAATGTAACAAATTAATAAGAATTTATTTATCGCGGTTTTTTCTCCCTGAGTGATTTTAAGCCATAACTCCCTATCTCTAGAATGCATGTTTGAGTTATATACTGATAAAAGATTAACTTTGTTTCTAAAGCTACTTTTTTCCTTGTTTAATGAGATCTAGTTCACTTACTATCTCTAGCAGTTGAGTATGTCTATTTAAATCAATCTCTCAATTGGATTCAAGCAATGTAGTACACATACATCAAACAAGATGAACTTTGGCTTATGCAAGACTTAAGGAAAATGTCAGTTTATCTTTCTCAACCCATGTAAAATTTAGTTGGACATGATTAAAGATAGAAGACATGAATGGATAAAATGTGAAAGACATCATATTTATATTAAGAGTATGAGTTTTCCAATCTCAATTACTTAATACAAAACGTAGATGTAAAGAAAAATATAGTAGATAACAGAGAATGGAAATGTCAAGCAGGTGGTCGCAATCTCTTGCTTCCTTTGGCTTGTGTGGTGGTTGCTTCACGATAGTTGCAATGGAGGATGACGGTGCTATCTCTCTTTTCAAAGAAGAAAACTGAGTTGTCATGCAAGGTACTTCAAAGATAAGCTCAAGAGGTTGAAGATGGTGGAAATGTGGAGATTTTTTGGTAGAGTTTCGGCCAATTTCTTGAAAGAAAATCACACCCTTTAACTTCAATTTCAATGGGCTATTATAGACATCAAGTGGGAAGCTTTTTTGCCTCTTTCTACTGATGCACTGACACCTTTGCATTTGATTCCAAGTGATGCTGCATTGATTATTCACGTCACAAATTCATTGGTTCTATCTTAAATGTCTCGAATAAGCTACCAACTTGCACCTTGATTTGACTTCATTCGGCCACACATTTTGTTGTTTTCTGTCATGTTGTTTGCTCAATGTGTAGTCCTTTGTGTGCAAGATTCGATGTTGATCTGATCACTTTCCATGCACCCATGACTGCAACTTTTGTTTCTTTGCTTTATTTTTGTTTCATTTCATTCAAATCCTGCGTTCAAAGGTGTTAGATTTAATAATATCCAAGATTGATTAGTTTTGTAACATATGAACTTAAGGTGTGATTATCTGCATGAATTTCATATCAAGTTAATGTCTTTACCTGTAATTTTTCTTAACTATTCGTAAATAAAAAGATATAAAAGCTTGTATTTCTATAGATATAATTTCATATCAAGATTTTCCACATAAAGAAATATTTGCATAAACAGTATTTCTAGAAAACATCTCTTTGTCAGATAAGTTGAATGCAGAGACAACCCAAGAGGCATCCGTCGACTTAAAACAAATATTGCCAACACACAACTTCTAACAAACTCCCCCTTTCAATATTTTTTTAAGTTATGACAAATAGGCAAAAAGCATAAAGAAACAAATACAAGAATAGTTGAAACTTTCAGGATTCAACTTAAATATATTCATACGAATGTACAATATCAGTAATAAATAATAAAAAAAAAGGGATATAACTATCAACCAAACCAAAAAAGAAAAAAAAAAAAAAAAAACAACCACCACCACCACCACCATAAGCACCACCAACCAAACCAAGCCATAACTTCTCCCCTTTTAGACATGCTTAAAAAAATGAAACAAAAACCAGAGCCAGAGAAATACACAACCAAACTCCAAACTAGCTTGCATTGTATTTTGTATTGTACATCTAACTAGCTTTAAGACAAGTGGGAGATTGTTGGGATTAGTACTCTAAATCTTGTGGTTTTCATAATTTGTAAACTCTATATAAATTGTTATTAACAAAATAAATAGTTATTTTATTTGTGCATTAACTCAATCCAATAAACTAAGATCCGATGTTATCTTATGTAACTTAAACTTGTATATGGTTGACATATAGGTTGCTCATGTTTAAGTTATAACCTAAATGGTCTGTAGTATATGAATAACATTGGGTGCCTTATCTTGGTGACATTACGTATACGACTCACTTTGTAATTGCTACAAGAGTTGTAAAGTATTACAAATGATGTGATCCTAATCGTTCGTGTGGAGACATGCGAGTGATGGTATCCTATACAAAGAGTTTGTATAAGATCAGACCACGAAATGATTAGTCTCTCTTTATAATATCGTTGATTGAAGAGATCAACATTTCATAGGATGATCATACATGACTCGACTTTAATCTTGAGTGGGTTATGAACTCCTACCTATGATGGCAATCCTTTGATCCGTATAGGTGAAAATGGCCAGATTTGCCCACTCATTAAGCCTTCCATTTTGGGGATTTGTTCGAATAGGGAGCTGAAAATATAGCTATATAATATGAAATTCACTTCTTCCCATTTTTAGGGTAAATAGATGAATTGCTCCCTTAAAGGCTGATTCCGAGTTTTAAACAATGAGGTCTCACCCTCTCATTAGCCCGAGAGGGATTAGTTTCTAGTTGGACTATAAACTATCTATTCATTAGAGAGATCAGTGATACTTAATGAGTTAGATGTAATATAGGGGTACAACAATAATTTGACCTAGTTGTCAATACGAGCTGGGTCGACTGACTGTTGATTGGTTATATCCATGAAGACAGAAATATATCTACAGTTCAAAGAGTGCAGCTATGAGTCTTTAGTGGAGTGGCCTATAGTTAATGAATGTCGATTAATTTAATTAAAAAGTTTAATTAATTAATCTCGTATTATTAGAGCTTCAAATCTGTAGGTCCATTAGGTCCACTTGCTAGATCATTAAAGATAAAATAAGGAATAAATATTTTTGGAATAATTTAAGTTGTTCAAATTATTTAGGGGATATAGAGGTGTGATTTATATTAATGTGATTAATATAAAATATAACGTATATTAGTACATTTTAATAGATAGTTAATTATAAATATGATTTACTATATAAAAGAGAGATAAATATTTGAATAAGATTCAAATTAAAATAAAATATATAGATGCATTATAATATAAAGTTAATTTTGAATGTGTTTGAAAATTATACTTTATTATATGAGATTAACATATTTGAATGAGATTCAAATATTAATTGTATGGATGAGATTCATATAATTACTATAGTTTAAATTAATATGAATGTGATTCATATTAAAACTATAGGTTATGTGAGAGGATATTATTTGAATATGACTAAAATGAAGTTCAAATATATGATATTTAAATTTATTAATTAATTAATATTCATTTAATAATATATTAAATTTGATTTAATATATATTAAATAAATTAAATTTAGAATAACTCCACGGTTGAAAGGAGGGGAGTTTTAACTCCCTCTCCCTCCACCACTCTCACATAAGAATTTTTGCAGAGAGTTTTTGGAAAAAAAAAAAAAGGAGCGAAAGTGTTGTTAATAAACACACTAGAGAACTCTCTGCAAAAAGAAAACTCTTTCAAGCAAAATCTCCTCTCTTTCAAGAACTCTTTCCCATCCAAAAGGATCCCACAATCTTGTATTTTTTGCCTGAAAATAACAAGGAAGCTCAAGCTGTGGTGTCTAAAGAAGTTTCTCGTTCGTATTCTTGGAGGAAGCTTTGTAGTACGAGGAGTTCATAACTGTTGGTGAGATCAACACAAAGAGAATAATTTCATTGAAGATGGTCTTTGAAGGTAAGTTTCCTTGTCCCTAAAGCATGCGAAGTTAGATATGTTTACCATGTATCTCTTTGTTTTATCTGGTTTTCGAGTTCTTAACATGAATAACAATGACACATGTGTTCACATGCTTCCGCTAAGGAACTCAATTCCTTCACATAAAACATTAGACAAACATAAATAAAAAATAAAAGGAACACCAAAGATTGATAACGTAGTTCGATGAATACCACTTACATCTGCGAGTAGTGTGCCTAAGAAAGATAACTTCACTAATATACGATAAGTAATTACAACGTAGTACTTATCTATAACTATAACATGATTACAATGACCTTCGTAAAGCTTAATCACTCAACCATTCACTAGGCTCCCCCTATATGTAAGATTCCCTGTCTTGGTGACTTCGGCCCCTCCTTAAGTATTAATAAGTGAAGAACGACTTAGGCTCTCTGTAAAGCCCGAACCCTAATTACTTTAAGTAAGAGTAAGTAATGAGATGTCTCCTAATGAGTTAAATGAAGCCATGTTTTAGAAGGGTTAGAGGCTGGAAGCAAGGAGAAATAAGCTCTTGTGTAGCTAAGTGTAAACCCCGAATTCAAAGTATCCTAAACAAGCATGTTTGGCTAAAGGAATATATATTAAATATCATATAAGTGAAAATCCATGCTATTTAAATAAGTGGTAGAGAAAGGAAAAGGAAAACACAAAATAAGGAAGCTCACTTATTGGTTTGACACGTGGCGATTAATCCTTGAATTTTGGGGGCGGTAGGAAGATTAAAAGGGAAAAGGAACTTCAAAAGTTTGGTTTGGCAATTTACATGAACAAATTTAGTGAAATCAGTGCCATTTGAAAGCTGGGAAAATCTAGTTTTCAAAGTTGTCTTGCCGGAGAAAGATGGCAAGAGAAGAAGAATGGAAAGTGATGAAATTAAAGAAGAGACAGAATCTCGGGTTAATTAGGGCCTGAGGTGAAGATTGGGAGCTCTCGGCCAAACTATAGGGAATTTGTGGCTGAAATTAAGGTAAGAAAGTTAACTCAATTCTAAACATGTTTGTAGAAGGAAGTTTCTTCAAAAGAGGTATGGATTTTGAGTTATGAATTTTGAAAGTTGTAACAGAGAACCTGTGCATAAGCAGACAGCTGCTTGGGAAGAATAAGCAAACAACTCACCGTGGAGATTATAGCAAGATTTTGTGAAAAGGATCTCGCTAATAAAGGAGATCTCGCTAATTTTGTGAAGAGGATCTCGCCAATGAAGGAAATCTCACTAGAATTTGGGCTGGTATCGCTGGCATCGCTGGTAATGAGTATCGTTGGTGTCGCTCATGGAGATCTTGCTGGTGTCGCTCTAGGGGATCTCGCTGGTGTCGCCCATGGGGATCTCGCTAGTAAGGCAATCTTTGATGAAGAAAATTCCATTAGTAAATGAACTATTTGAGGTATTTTGCTAAGAATTCTAAGTAGTTTAACTGGGAATTATACAATGAATTAATGTTTTAATGATTTAGAAACTATGGTTTCCTTGAAGTTATTTCTCATGCTAAGTGTTGGAAACTATGATTTTTTTGAAGCTATTCTCATGCTAAGTGTTTAAATGAATTGTCAAACAACGTATTTGGGAAACTGTCTCTCATGCTAAGTAAAGCATGTCTTCCATGGAATTGATATGATTTAAATATGTTATCTTTTCCAAATACTTTCAGCATGTTTAAGTAACTCCATTTTTATGATAAACTAGTATGATAATTTGAGCACTAAGCCTTAGTGTTCAACTAAATGTTTATGACTAGTTTGACTTAAAACGCGATACCGAAGGACATTTGAGAAGGTATCCGCCCAACCAGATATCGAAGGACATTTGAGAAGGTATCTGACCAACTTGGTACCGAAGGACAATAGAGAAGGTACCGGACCAACTTGATACAGTAGGACATTTAAGAAGGTATCTGAGCAGAAGTACCTAAGGATACTGAAGGACAATGAGAAAGTATCCTAGTCAAGTACCTAAGGATACTGAAGGACAATGAGAAGGTATCCTAGTCAAGTACCTGAGGATACTGAAGGACAATGAAAAGGTATCCTAGTCAAGTACATAAGGTACGACGGTACTCGGTTATAACCACGTGCACGTAGGTAATATGACGTCGAGGGATTGAACAAAAGAGTTCTCCCCGACTAAGGTTGATGTTGAGGGTTAGATTTAGTAGTTCACTCTCAACTAAGGTTAAAGCAGTCGTATCTTCTCATAGACTAGAAGGATAGTTTGGAATTGCTAATACTTATGAATGTTTATCAACGCATGATGTTAGTAATATATGAGTTTTCCAAGTATGTTTTCCATATCTAACACATGCTAATAGTTTTACAGACTAATTCAACACGATTTAAGCCAACTTATTTTATAGAGTATGGAGCATGCATTAGGGTTAAAACTAAGCTTGTGTGCTATGTTTATATACCTAAGATTGCTAAAGTACATGTATTGATATTCCTAAACAAAATGAAGAGGAGTACTAAAGGTAAGAAAGGTATATGAATAAATGTACCTAAGGTGTTGACGGTACATAGAAACCTCCCCGTACACGTGGGTAGTTTTGAAGGAGAGGCCAAGTATGGATCTCCTAGGCCATACACCAGCAAAAGGAGGCTGAAATATGGGTCTCTTGGCCGATAACAGACGTTGGGAGCTAAAGCGATGTATGCTCGTTCTCAACTAGAGAATAATGATCTTTAATGGTGTTTAAGAGTGGTTATCAATGCTAATGTTTTAAGGAAATTGCTTGAGATGCCCATCGATATATTGAAAGAAATTGACGTAGGGATATCTCTTACCCATAGTTTAATGTGAATAGGTCGAAGTAGAGGTCTCATACGGCCATGGTTTGGCGTTGGGAATTAGAGCAATGAATGTTCATTCTCAACTAAGATTCAGGTTTCAAATGCAATGGTTTTAAAGGTTTTATGTACACGTTTGCTTGGTATACTTTAGTTTCAGTATTATGATTCCAAGCTTTCGGTTTTGAGCATGAGATTTATATTTTATTAAGTCACTCACTGGGCTTCTAGCTCACATTTTCAAATGTTTTCTTTCAGGTAGCGGTCAGTTCCCAAAAGACTTTTCTGCTGCTTCTCTACCACTCAAAGAAACAGATTGAAAAAAGTGTAATCGAAGACTTGTATTAGTTATTACACATGTGTCTGTCTAGTGACTAGTATTCTTGATAGGGCTCACTAGGTTGTATTATCTATGTAAAAACAATGTTGCGAAACCTGTAATATAAATGTGTTAAGCTCTATGTTATCATGTATGTATTCAGGGTTTGAATATTATTTTAAGGTAAGTTAGGCAGTAAGTACCAGCAAAAAGGTTGGTAACTGTTGCAGTCACCATTCCGTCCAGGTTAGGAGGGTAATCTGGTGCGGGGTGTGACACTCCCCCTCAGATTGAGACACCCTCTCAGCTAGACTTAAGCTCTCCTTAAGTAGTGAAACTCCCTCTCACTTGAACTTTATCTTTCCCTCTCAAGCAAAGACCACTTCGCTCCTTTGACTTAGGCTTCTGCTAAGCTTAAGAAACCCTTCTCTAGAAGTCTACTAATGAAGCACACAGGTGGTGTGGAGTATGTCTCCAACCTTATAGCAATACAATCTTCAATGCCTTCATAGATTAACAAAAAAACACTTGTGACAGAAGTTCTTCACAAGACAATGACACTCTAAATCTTTCATGAGAACGGCCAACCCGACACAAGAGACTAAAAGACTTTAAATATGCATAATGGATACTCAGATGAGCAACCCTAGCTTCCAAAAATAATTGCACACAAAAAAGGCAAAAGATATGAAAATATACAACAGACAAGATTTTCCAAAAATAATCGCATGGATGTTGTGGCTACAAAGTAATAACCATGATAGAAGGGTGATCGCAAGGTTGGTGGAATGCGATGGTACTTCGAAAAAAACGAGCATGAACGTATACCTTGGGAGTACCGAAAAGATGATGTTGACATTTCACCTACTGTGTCGTTAGTGGCAGAGGTTCAGAGCTGGATCATCATGCCGTTAGTGGTAGAGATTCAGAGTGGGACCACTAATGCTGTCGGTGATTGAGCTCTATAAATAGAGCCTTAGAGCCCAAATTCAAAGTATCCGAGCTTCTGCCTTAAGGCATATCCTTGTGATCACAGATGAGAGCGTGAGAAGACATTCTTTGAGAGTTTTTCATTCCTTCACCCATTCCGAGTGACGATCGGAGCTTTGCCGAAGATAGATCTCGAGATAAACTACTCCACCGCCCTTCCATGGCACCACTAGCAATCTTGACACACATTTGATGGAAGCAAGAGATTGCCTACATCTAGCCCTCCATCTCTCTTATATCTCTGTATTGTACTACATTTTGGCTTAAGACATTAATACATTTTGTAATCAATGCATCTCTTTATTTCCTTTGACTCCATCTTCATTAACTTCTTCTTTATCATCTCTTACTTTCATTGCAATGAACTAAGTAAGACTGCAAGAGTATCGCATACTCAATCATGCGGCATAAACATATGAAGTGTGTAGCAAACCACCGAAAGGTGTGCGTTGCACGAGTATAGTGAGTAAATCCTCTTTGTTTAGTGTGAGACTGTAGCAACGCTTGTCTATGAGCTGATCAGCGGCGACTAATTGCCTGAGAGGGTAAGTAGTGGAACTCACTAAGCAAAGTAAGCAGTGTTCCTAGAGATAGGAATAATCTCATGTTCAACCATGCTTTATGTGATCATATTGTCTTATAAAGGCATCATTCATCATTTAGACATACTTGGGAGAGTAGTCTAAAGACCAAATCTAGGTTTGAGAGAGTCAGATTGGATCGCATAAGTAAGAGAAGAAACTTAGGAATAAGTTTTATCTGCTATTTACACATCGCATACGCCCTAGAAATAGGATATGGTGGTATGTGGTCACCTTGTCTTATGTGTGTTAGATCGCATAAGCAAGAATAGGGACTTAGACATAAGATCTATCGACATTTTTGCATATGCATCGCATGCGTATATTTGTGCATAGCATGATCGCATAACTTGTGCTGGTTGGGATTACCCTTGCGATCAAGCTTAATGATGCGATGAATTCAACCCCTCCACCATTTTATCTATTTTTTCATGCATCTTATTACGCATTAATAGTTGCCGTGTCCCTACCAACTCTCATAGTCATACTTCCATTGCTTAATCTGTTTAGTTAGGGGTAGGAGTAGCACATAGTCATTTAACTTCATTGTTCTTTTATTCTTCGCCGCAAACACATTACTTCACAACATTCAGTTACAAGTCCCTGAGTTTGACCTTGGATCACTCCGAGAAACTTGCGATCTCGTTATACTTGGCGAGAGAGCAAGAAAACTTGTGGCAGGAACGCATGGTCATCACATATATTCTTAAGTGCATTTTGCATACTTCTTAGTCCAATGCATGACTATCGACGCATGGAGAACGAATGCATATCATAAGATGCATGCATATTTACTCTCCATTTTCCTTGCATCAAGTTTTTGGCGCCGTTGTTGGGGACTTGGAGCTAATAGTTTGTTGAGTTTTGTGTTTTCGCAGGCACCCTTTTTATCTTGGGCGTATTGTAGCATGTGTGACCAAGTTGCAAACAATATTTGAAGTGTAGGCGATGCGGCAAAAGCCAGTATTGACCCCGAGATAGAAAGGCTATCTGTTGCATGAGCTGAAAGCAGTTATAGGCGCGTGTCAATCAACATGTGACCAACAATTGCTGGAAGTTCCGATGGTCAAGACGAGTCTCTTGACCTAAGTAGTTGAGATCAATCTCCTGCATGGAAGACTCCTTGCGGTGGCTTCACTCCAATTTCTCCAGGGACGTCTTCTACTCTACCTTTATCTTGCTTTCCTAGTTTAGTTTATTTGATTAGTCATTTTGGATTTGCGGCTGCTTTCTTGGATGTGGTGTGCGTTCGCTCCTTGTGGATGCGATAGTAATTCTTCTTGGTGCACAGTTTCAGCAGAAGAATCCTCTCCAACATTCAACGCATGGCTATGATCGCATGAATTCTAAAGTATGGTCGAAATTGTTATTCTGCTCAGGTTCTTTTCTTGTTATCTTTTATGTATTATCCTTCTGAAATTCTCTTTTGTCCAATTGCTAACTTTGTGTCGAAAGATTAGCATCCATGATGTACTTATTAGCCACTCCATCTGCTAACTAAACGTCGCAATGTTCACGTCACTTTAATAGCTTCTTCAAGGTTTGACAGTCTATGTTTCTATATGTGTAAACCTCTACTCAACATTTGTTACCACATTCCCGATGAGTTTGTTTTTAGCTTTTCGGCAAGAGCACTGCCACTTTTTAAGTTTGGGGTTGGTAGTTCTTTGGGCAAATGCGTCCATCACATTGCGATGTTCAAATAAAAAAAAAAATCATCATAACAACTCCACTGTCTGCGCAAAGGGGAAACCCAAACTGATAAGAGTTAAAGTTGTAAAAGGAACTTACCCATAGTTGGATACTTCGCATGACACCCGTGCAGGTAAGCCAAAACAAAAGTAAGTGGCCAAGATCAACGCATAGGAACAACTCCTCTGTCTGGCGAAAGCCCAAATTAAGCTAAGGCAAGAGTTGAGTTGAATATGGCACGCAACCGAAGTTGGATGTCCGCGTGACACCCGTAGGGGCAAGCCAAAATGAATAGCATATCCAGGTTCAACGCCCCACTTTAATATGTATCGCAAAGCTTTGAATTTTTTTAAATGAATGCATTGTAAAAAGCTAAAAGTAAGATCGCTTGAAATGAGTAAAAAGTTTTTGGAGCAGGGGCTTGCCAGATTTAAACTTAGAAAAGATCTCTTTGAAGAAGTAGCCAAAGTTGAGGAGAGTGTTGCTGCCAAGGTTAGAGGTATGAGTGAATTATATTTTGAAAAGTGGGTCATCGCAAAGGGAAAGCTAGAGGATGAATTTTGAATTTCTTAAGTATAAGGTATGCTTGAGGACAAGCATGATTCTAAGTTTGGGGGTGATATTATTATGTTCCTAGCTTCTCACTCGGTCTTTTCCCCAAAATGGTAGGCTTGTTGAGTCGCTGAACTAGCCACTATCACCTATACGAATCAAAGGACAATCCCTCATGAACAGGATTTTAGAACTAAGACTAAGTTTCCTTCGTCATCCTATTAAATAAAAACCTAACTAGTCAACGGAGTTAAATCTAGTGGTTACTATCTCGTGGTCCGGTCTTATGTAAACACATTGCATAAGATACCCCCACTCATATATCACCTATACGAACGTGTTGGATCATTATGTTAGTATCAAACACAAAGTGGGTCGTATCCACAGTGTCATCAGGATAAGGTACCTAACCTTATCTTTATACTGTAGACCCTTTAGGCTGTATCTTGAACATTGATCCATGTATGTCTCCACATACAGTTCAAGAATCATAAGAAAACCTAGGATGCTAGTTTATTGGATTTAGGGTTATCAAGATAAATCACATACAACACAATCAATAATACTTATTGAAATAATATCGATAACTCTTTATTGATGACAGTCAATTATTTACATTTACTATCTACGAGTTTTAGGGCATAAAACCCAACACCTAGATGTATTGAGATAGCTACACGTAAACATTCCATTAGTCGAAGCGTTGGAGCAAATGTCATCATATGTGAAATTCCTGAAAGACATACTCTCAAAGAAGAGAATGATAGGAGAATGTTTAACTGTGGCACTAATGCAAGAATGTAGTGCCATCAAAATATCCCACCAAAGATGAAATTCTTGGGAAGTTTCACCATTCCTTGTTTGATTGGAGGCATTTATATAAGGCAAGCACTATATGATTTGGGGGCCAGCATAAATTTTTTTAATGCCCTATCAATCTTCAAAAGATTGGGAATAGAAGAGCGTACGCCAATAGTAGTAACCTTGCAATTAGCAGATCATTCATTGGCGCATCCGGAAGAAAAAGTAGAAGATGTGTTAGTGAAAGTTGACAATTTAATCTTGCTTGATGATTTCATAATATTGGATTATGAGGCTGATAGATATGTGCCCATTATCTTAGGCAGGCCTTTCCAATCTACAAGAATACCACAAATTGACATATTGATGCTTATTTTTGTGAAGTGAAATTATGGATGATATGCGATGGTGAAATTGCGTTGAGCACTCAAGTTTCCTCAGCAGAATCCAAGTGTAAACTCCACTGAGTTTCCTGGTAAGTCCAGGGTTGAACTCAGAGACTTGGGAAAACAAATTGCGATGGTAATTTTTATGAAAACTTTGCGGTAACTGGTAACTCAATTAATTGTTGGTTTGTTGTTAATTGCGTTAATGAAAAAAATAAACAAATGCGGCGGATTTAAGAAAAGTCAGTTGTGTGACAGATGCACTGAGTAAGCGGATGAACGGGTTGAGAAGGTCTTAACTGGCGTTACTTGGGAATGTGTCAAACTATGCGATCATGCTACAACTATGCACAACAAGTCATTTTCCAATGCAAATGCGATGCTCCTAAGTCTAGGATGCACATGTTGAATTCAAAAGTGTCCATAGAGCTTATTCCTAAGTTTCTACTCTTTTCCTATGCGATGATGCAAATGCATAAGGGCAAGGTGACCGCACACAATCATATCCTATCTCTAGGATGCATGAGATGCGTTAATAGAAAATAGTGCTTATTCCTAAGCTTCTATCTTTTGATTATGCGTTCTAATCTGACTTTCCCGAGCCTAGATTCTAACCTGACCTTCCCAAGCCTAGATCCTGTCCTTAGACTACCCTCCCGAGTATCTCTAATGGATGAATGAAGCATACATAATACAAGATAATCGCATAGAATGAAGATTCCCTAGTTGTGCTAGCTAAATACTTCTTAACCCATTCAATTGATTTAGCTACTCATGCGTAAATAACAAAGAGTGAACATATATAGAGAAGTAGATTCCATTTTGATAAATGAGTGGAGTACAAAATAACAATGGAAGTTAAAGGTAGAGAGCCTGGTAGCAATTCCTTGCTAACCGAGGCTTTTGCACTGTAAATCTTTATTCGGTTCCAAAGATGTTCCTACTTCTGCGAGCGTCGACCCTCTCTTTGTCCTTGAGGCTTTCGGCGCTCTCCCAAGCTTACTGGAATGATCTGTCGGTACAACCTCCTCTCTCGCGTCTACCTTAAAACGAAAGGAAACTATGAACAAGGACGTGCGAACCAAGCGTATGAAATTTCGAACTGGTGAACCCCTTTTCTGAAGGTTGCCTTTGGTATTTATAGAACATCCAGAGTGAACGGTGGCTTCTCTCTCGTGATTGCACAGATGGGATAACTTTAATTCCCCTGACTGATGCGTCGAATATTTGTCACCGAAAAGCTGAATGTACTTGTATCGTTAGCGGCTGTCAACTTAATTCGGATTCGACTGTCATAAGTTTCTGTCCCATCGCGATTAATTAGCCTTTCATGCAGATGCGCCCACCATGTTGCGTTGAGCAAGTTGCGACAATCCTTCTCGGGCGAATATTTGCGAACACGATCACCGTAAAGCCTTGCGGTAATGCTGCACTCGACCAATGATTTCCTATGATCACAATTTCCGCCTTGCGTCAACGCATATTATACATAAATACACAAAAATCAACTGTTCCTATGCGATGAACGCATGCGGCCGCAATATAATAAACTTAATGCTTTTTGGACGCAATTTAACATATTTTATCAATGCAAGCCAACATTGTTTAAGAACTTAGCACTATGATAATGTGTATTTCTGCCCGTTATCATGTATACAAAGGAGAAATCACGATGCAAGTGAATGGATAGAAAGTGAAATTCAACGTCCTCAAAGCGTTGGAATACCCAAATGAAGTCAACACGTGTCCTGTGATTGATCTAGAAGAATATTGGCCTTGTGATCTAGAGTTTGAATTTGAGAATGTCATGGAAAATACAGAAGACGAATTGAGCATACAGTTGCCTAAATCATGTTATGCAATGAAGGAAATCCAAAGGAATTTTGAACCTCTAAGCTCAGACAACCAAGAAAGCAAGGTCAAACCCTCACTGGAACAACCACTTGTTTTGGAATTGAAGACTCTTCCTGCCCATTTGAAATATGCACTTGTTGATAAGAAGGACACTCTGCCTGTGATCATTTAAACTACACTTCCTTTAGAAAATATGAATGCTCTTTTGAGAGTCCTAAAGAAGTGCATCATGGGGATTGAATGGACTCTAGTCGACATCCGGGGAATCAACCCCTCATACTGCATGCATAAGATTAGACTTGAAGAAGGAAAAGAAGGATCCATTGAGCATCAATGCAGGCTCAAATCAGTGATGAAAGAGGTTGTTAAGAAAGAAATCATCAAATGGTTGGACGCATAGGTGGTTTTTCCCATTTCAGATAGCAAATGTGTAAGCCTTATACAATGTGTTCCAAAGAAGGGCGACAATACTGTAATCTCTAACTAAAACGACAAACTTATCCCCATCTGCACTATTACAGGGTGGAGAATCTGTATGGATTATAGAAAATTGAACGCAACGACGAAGAAGGATCATTTTCCCTACCTTTTATTGATCAAATGTTGGATAGATTAGTGAAGAGCGATTTCTTTTTCTTTTTGGACGGTTATTCAAACTACAATTAGATCATGATCACGCTTGAAATTCAAGAGAAGACAACATTAAGTTGCCCATATAGGACATTCACCTTTTGGCACATACCCTTCGAGTTGTGTAACACCCTTAATACCATCCAGAGGTGTATGATGGAAATCTTCTCCGAATACCTAGAAGACTCAGCGAAAATATTTATGGATGACTTTTCAGTGTTTGGAAAGTTGTATGAGCCATTGGCCAACCTCAAGAAGGTATTGAAAAGATGAGAGGACACTAATTTTGTTTTGGACTAGGAAAAGTGTCATTTCATCTTTGTTGAAGAAATTGTGCTTGGGCACAAAGTGGCCAAACTGGGCCTAGAGGTTAAAAAAGCAAAAATCGAAGTTGTGGAGAAGCTACCACCCTTTACGAATGTGAAAACATTGAGAATTTTCTTTGGACACATTGGATTCTATCACCAATTTGTTAAATACTTCTTAAGGATTGCGCGTCCATTGATTATGCTGTTAGAAGTAAGCATAACTTTTGAGTTTGATTGTAACTGCTTGAAGGCATTTAAGACATTAAAGCGAGCGCTAAACTGCAACGATTCTCATTGCACCTTACTGGTCAATCCTTTTTAACTAACATGCGATGCGGGTGACTACGCGATGGAGGGCTGAGCTAGTTTAACGGAAGGAAAAAATCGTTCACCTTATTGCTTATGCGAGCAAGACTCTTAACAATGCACAGAAGCATTACACGACAACTAAAAAAGAGTTGCTCATGGTTGGGTTGTTGTTGAGAAATTCAGAGCCTATCTGTTGGGATCAAAGGTCATCAGATATTTGATGATCAAGAAGGACACAAAATCTCTCTTAATTAGATGGATCTTGTTGCTTCAAGAGTTTGACACTGAAATGGTGGACAAAAGAGGAACAGAGAACAATGTGGCAGATCACTTGTCCCGCTTGAAAATACCAAAGTTAACCGCATGGCACTGGATGTCAATGCATGCTTCCCTGACGAGATGGCGTTAAAAATTGATGATTTTGTACCTTGGTACACTTCTTGGTATGTAAACAGTTCCCAAGGAATACAACACGCAAAAAAAAAAAGAAAAAAAAAAAGCATGCCTGAGTGTAAATTCTACTATTGGGATGAGCCATATCTCTATGAGCACAAACCAGATCATATCTTCCAACAATGCATGCCTAAAACTGCATATCATCACATTTTATTTTAATGCCACGAGTCACCCTTTGGCGGACATTTTGGAGGAAAAAGAACAGCAACAAAAGTGCTTCAAAGTGGTTACTATTGGCCCACGCTTTTCAAAAATGCTAGAGAGTTTGTGATAAAATGTGATAACTACCAACGTATGGGAAACATCTTTGGTAGGAACGAGATGCCAATAACTATCATATTAGAAGTCGAACTGCTTGACATTTGGGGTATCAACTCCATGGACCCATTTCCACCATCTAATGGCCATAGTTACATTTTAGTAGCTGTAGATTATGTTTCAAAATGGGTAGAAGTCGTCTCATGTGCTTCCAATGATGCAGAGACCATTTCTAAATTCCTCCAAAATAATATCTTCACTCGCTTCCGCACACCACGAGCCATTATAAACGATGAATGAACTCACTTCATAAACCGCATCATCAGAAAATTTCTAATCAAATACAATGCCCATCATAAGTTCATGACGACCTACCACCACAGACTAATGGGCAGGCCAAAGTATCCAATCGAGAGATAAGGTTGATTCTTGAAAAAGTTTTCGATAGAACGCGTAAAGATTAGAAAAAAAATTGGACGAAGCGTTATGGGCTTACCACACAGCATACAAAACGCCTATCGATATGTCTCTATATGCACTAGTGTTTGGCAAAGCTTGTCATCTACCATTGAAGCTGGAACACAAGACATATTGGGCCAATAAGAAGCTAAACTTCAATCTCGACGCAACTGGAGAGGTAAGAAAACTTCAACTGAATGAATTGGATGAGTGGAGATTGTAGGCTTATGAGAACGTCAAAATTTATAAGGAGAGAATGAAGTATTGGCATGATCAACGTATAAGTAAGAAAACTTTCTCAATCAGGCAAAAAGTTCTCTTATTTAATTCTCATCTTCATTTGTTTCAGGAAAGTTAAAATCGCATCGGTCTGAGCCCTTTGTGATCAAGGAGATTTTCCCTAATAGAGTTGTAGAGTTAACAAATGAAGATGGCTTAAACACATTCAAGGTCAATGGACAAAGAATCAAATCCTATTATGAAGGTGATTTTGACCCCAAAAAAGTCTACATAGACCTTGGAAAGCCTTAATGAAGTGACTAGATAGTCCTTACAGTGATAATGATGAACATCTTACTAGGGACGCATCCTATCTTTTGTCTTTATTTTATACTGTCGCTTTGCTCTAAATTTTCTGTTTTAATATTTTCTTTGCTTTTAATTTTTTGCTTTGTTATTTTCTTTGTTTGAGTTTTATGGAAATGACTATCTTTGCTTGATAGTATTATGGATAAATTTTTTTTTTTTAATTTGGGAGCTTGCAAAAGCGGTGAGTGATACGTTGAAGTATAGGATGTGTTAGGGTAACAACTTCATGCATCCAACATACTCAACGTAGGGAAGGGTACCTCAAAAGTCTATGGTTTTTTCTCGTTCGTGGGAGATGAAAGGACATCAATCACGTGAACCGCCTGACACGGTGTCACGTCATTTTTTTAATAAATTCGCCATCATTAGTATGACACTGGACTTCAATTAACACACTCACTAACACCTATATAAACCTCAATTCCTTCCCTTTTCTCACTTTTCCAAAGCTCAAAATCTTGAATCCCTTAGCTTCCTCTCTGCACTCATTTCAACGAAGCTCCAACAACCTGCTCAACCTTCTTCTGAAAATTTTCTCCCTCAATCTTCTTAAAATACACCCATGGATAGTCACATTAGCACTGTCACCCCCTCATCTTCAAAGCCCACAATCGTTCATCGTCTTTCCATTCCCAATACGAAGTAGTTGTGCCAATGGTTGGGTTCTGTCCCATTGAGATTCCATTTGCCACCGTCCCTACACCATCTGCCTATCTAGCTTCTTAATACACCTCTTCACCTACCCTAGGAGCATAACCTCCAGACTCCCATCCTTCTAACCCCATTAGTCGTGGTCTTCACTAAAGAACCAACTCTATCACAATCATCATCACTATAAGAGGGATGAGCCCAATCTAGACCAGCTATCGCAGAACCACGTGAGGAGAAGGTCCATCCTAATAGCCCTAAGTTGCAAATGCGTCCACTACAATCAGGCGCCAACAATATGGTAGAGGCCAGTGAGGCAAGGAGAAGGGATGCGTGTGAAGTATTTAGGGAGAATTTAGAGAATATGCACTCATTGAAAAGTCTTGACGATGAAGAAATGGTAAACTAGTCGAGCAAAGGGATGGCTGGGAGAAGAGAAGTTTTGCCGCATAGGTCTATCTCTACAACGAGTGGCTCTGAAGAATTAGCATCCAATATACCTAGCCCAACTAGCATTAAAGAAGGGCCTCTAAGGAAGATGTTTGCCTCATTCAAGTAGAAACAAATGGCTAAGGGAGATAACGATAATATGACAAAACAACCAAGAAGAAGCGTTAAAGAAAAGGCAGTCACACCTAGCGCTAACCTGGAAGAAGTGGAGATTGAGGAAGATGAGGTGTCTCTCTAAAAGAAAAATACCAAAGAAAGGAAAGAGAAACACACCTCGAGAACGAATGAGGAGGTAATTTTGCCTACATCCTCTATGGAGCGAATGAGGACCACTTTGGCTAGTAAAACGAAGAAAGAGAAAACGCGCTTCCGAGATTTAAGGAAGGAAGCCAAAAGTCTCATCACGACGAGTAAATTTATATAGAAGTACGCGATGAAGAAATTGAAGAAGCCGACAATGCGGCAAGGAATAGAATTGCTAACCCTAAGACAACGAACAGCTCAGAAAGAGCTGTTAAAGAAATAGAAGAAGAAAGTGAGGCGAAAAAAGAAGCCCGTGCGACAAAGGCTCGACATATCAAGGAAAACACCAAAAACATAAAAGAGGAAAAGAAACTGTTGAGGGAGGAAAAAGAAAGAAAAGAGGTTGTCAAGAGAAAACAACCTATGAAGGAGATAGTGAAGGGATGCGACACCTAAGAAATCAGCACCAAAAAACAAAGAGGACAACGGAAAAACACCAATGGTGGAGGATAGGGAGAATGCACCAAAGAAGAGACCGTCTACATTGTTGGAGATGGAGTTCTTTCTTGAGACCACACCATTGCCCGCATTCATAATGGATGTAGTCAGCATGATGAAATGGCGGGATTTCTATAAAGGACCTTAAGCAGTGAAGCCAAGCGTGGTTCGTGCATTCTATCAAGGGACGCTTCATCCCAACAAATATAGCACTCAAGTAGGCAAGGTGAACGTTGGTTTTGGCGTGAAGAGGGTGAATGCGCTATACAACGTGACAAATGACCCTGAGGCTGAAGGAAATAGAATTATTGAAAGGCTAACAAATGAGGAAATGAAGGATGTTGTAACGACCCAACTCCCTAGGACTTATACTAGGTCGTTATCACACGCATGCATACATTTCAAATCAATACATTTTCATGATTTGGTAAAAGCCAATTAAATACTGTGAATTAAATAACTTTATTAAAAGTGAATAACTAAAATTTATGTAATAGGGTACCTTTAAAACCATAAAACAAAACTAGAAAATTCTCATGAAAAGTTCAGAAGCATGAATACCAAAATTTCAAGTTCAAACATTAAGACTAGAAATTTCAAAACATAAAATCCTGAAAACATGAACGAAATCATATGACTTGCTCCAGTGGCTCGATCACGGATTCCGCTTGTCATTCGTTGGCATGCTCTTACCCTCATCTGAAAAATAAACATTAGAAAGGATGAGTATAAAATAGTCAGTAAATAACCCTACTACTGGGATCAGACTAAGCATCTATGTCTTCTAGATGCCACTTTCTAGTAAGGCATGCATAAACCTATACTTTCCATGGGGTGGCTTAATTAGTGGATACTACTCACTCTATCATAGATTAGGTGTACCCACAAACCTTTGGTGAAGTCCCGAAGGAGATCACCACCTCTGGTGAATCCCGAAGGAAACATGAACCTCCGGTGAATCCCAAAGGAAACATAAACCTCTGGTGAAATCGCGAAGAAGATCACCACCTCTGGTGGGTATCTAATTACAGGTAGGGGTAAACACTATCATAAACGTAATGTTCATCATAACATATAGTCTCACAAATATGAAAATACATACCTCATGCTCAATGTTCATCTCGCAAATTGTATAAACAAAATAATTTAATTCATGTTTGCACTCATAACATGCCTCAAATATAATCAAGTACAACTTATTTAACCTCATGCATCTAGATACAAAAAGTCCTAGGGTCCTCAGAATTATTCTTAAATTTATCGCCTAGCACAAAGGCGGATTCAGTAGTAAGATTACTCACCTCAAATTTGGTCACAAATCATTAGTCCACGAAAATAATCTTCTTAAAACCTTTGGAAGACTTGAATCAATCCTATAACATAAATTGCCAAATTTAATTTAGCAACCATGGCCTAAAATATGATTCAAATATTAATTATATGAATATGATTCATATAAAAACTATATGTTGAAATTTAATGTGTATATGATTCATATTAAATTTATATAGTTTTATGAGAGAAATAAATGTTTGAGTATGATTCAAATATTAAATATGTGAATATGATTCACATAGAAACTATATGTTATAATTAATATGAATATGATTCATATTAAATTTATATAGTTTGTTGAGAGGGGTTATTATTTGAATGTGATTCAAATATTAATTTATATGAATGTGATTCATATAAAAACTATAGATTAAATTTAATATGAATGTGATTCATATTAATACCTTAAGTTATTTGAGAGAATATTAAACTATGGTTTATGTTATGTGTGATATAACATTAACTATAGATTATATATGTTATATGTGATATAACATATAATTTGTATATATATTAAGTAGTATATATATATTAAACTCAAATTTTTTAATTTAAATTTAGTTTAATTAAAATTAAATGGGAGGGAGTTATAACTCTCTCACCCATTATTTTCTCAAATGCTCTCATGTAACAAACAGAAGAAAAAAATGGAGAGGATTTCTCTCACGTTCTCTCTCTTTCTCCTCTTGTTCTCTATGTTATGCAGATGAGTTTACAGAGAAGAAAATATCTCTCAATACTCTTCTTCCCTTCCCTCTTACCAAAATTAAGTGCAAGCCCACACCTCTGCACGATTCTCGTCCCTGAGAATAACGGGAAAGACACTGTGATGGTGTCCAGTTGTAGCTTTCGTGAGATCGGGAGAAGAGACGCGTATTGGAAGAACGTGAAGAATTGGTCTTCAACAGGTATGTGATATCTTATCCCTTTTCTCCATTTTCATAGTAGTAGCATGCTTGATTTAATAATGTTTATCAGTTGTTTCTATCACTCTGAATTTTGTATGTTTTGAAAAATGAAATGTAGAGACCGATGCATCCAATTGCTTTTGTTGCGGGGAATTCCAATCCCTTCATGACAATGACGGCAACATTCACCGCAATAGCCCTAATACTGGGGTATTCCCTAGTTTATTATATATTGTACATTTTTATATTGTATTATACATTAGTCTCCCTAGTCATTAGAACAAGTGGGAAATTGTTGGGATTGCTGTCCTAATTCTCTCGGAGTCTCGTTGTTTTAAGGGGATAACAAGGAGAAATTTTATAAACTTTTGAACCAGAAGCCCATTGCTGAAAAGAAATATAAGAAAGTCTTAGAAATGAGTAAGGGACTTTTGAGGACTAAGGTTTCCACATTTAAGATCTAGAAATATTTCTAAAGGAAGAAAATAAGTCAAAAGAAAAATGCAAGTAAAATAAATCTTGTATTAGGAAACACTTTGAGAGGTATAGTTAATGTATTGAAGTGAGTTGAGATTTGTTAGGACTTTAAATATATGCTTGAGGTCAAGTATTGTTTTATATTTGGGGGTGTGATAACTTGTAAAAATACAAGTTATTTTACTTCTTTTATTTAGAACAATTAGGAAAATTCATAGGAAAATGCATTAGTTTGATAAGAAAATCATGCAATTAATCATGTCCTGCGATCACATGCTTACAAAACTAATCATCCTTGAAAATTATAAAATTTTTCACTTTTGGAAGCAGGATTCAGTTGAAAATGGAGAAAACTAGTAAAAGAAGCAAGCTAAGGCCGTAAACGTATAGAACCAAGTCTGATGCCCAACTTGGCATCACATAATTCCACGTAATGAGATGAAACATGATTAGAAATACGATAGACGCATGGGCAGTGGAAGTAAAAAAAAAAAGGTCAAGTTGGTAGCTAATGTGAAAAGTTTGTGGTAGAGCCAATGAATCTCTAACGCGAGGTAGGTGGTGTGACAAGGCATGGAATTTAATGTGAGGTGTTAGTGTTCGACTGGGATTCTTACGTCGTTAATAAACCCTATAACCGATAAAAAGAATATTTATAAATCACCGAACTACTACTTTCTCTTACCAAAGTAGCACAAGTGGCAAGCATGGGGTTAAACCACAAAGAAGCCAAGAATTAAATCTATCTTAAGTTAAATTTGACTGTGGAAAGAAGTAAAAAATGGGGTTTTGCTTTGTTTAATAGAATGGAAACATACAAGAAATTAAAATGTGATGGATAAATGTAAATAGGGATTGGTTTATCTAGTTCTCATATCAAGATAGACATTCAATGCAATTTCTATCATCGTTTTCTGACAATTAATTATGCAATCGAATTATGCATGCACTACTACTCGCTTGATTCGATCTAACTAGCCTCTACAATGGCAGATAACTAGCAAGAATCTAACCAAGAAAGTGTTCTAATTATTAATTAAGGTCGAAAATGTCAAACCGTAATGTAGGAGTATATCAGCATGCAACGGAAGCAACAAGGATAAATAAGCATTCTAATTCATTAATTTTGGCTATAATTAAAGCATGCTCATAAAATAATTAGAGGGTTTGAAGAAATACCTTTGTAAAACCTTTAGAATCTCAATTCTCAGCTGCAAAACTCCTCCCAATCTCGTTGTGGACCACTGATGACATGCAGAAATGCATGTCATCTTAGGCCTTTTATTTAGAATTATGAAGGCTGTTAAGAAGAATATGTAGCAATTATGTTAGGAATTCATGAGAAAAGGAGCTTGCGGCATTCAGCATTGAGAATCTCGACTAACCCATTATTATACATTATTATGCGTTCAAATGTCTATTTTTGTAGCTAACACAGGAAGTGGACGTAAATGCGGAAGTCGGACTATCGCATAGACAATCACATGCGGAGAAACTCTCCATCGCAAAGGCGAACGCATACGATCAACGCATGGGTGTTCTGGTGATCATCCGCATGCGTCCATCACATAGGAGTTGCAATCGTCAAGCGATTGCGGTTATCGTGTAGAAGTTGTGGTATTAAGCGAATACGGTCACTGCATGATTATGGCTATATGATAACGTATAATAGAGGGATTAATGCAAGGTTGGTGGAATGAAAGCATCAGCGCATCTCTCGGGAAAATCAAAAGATGATGTTGACATTTCACCTACCACACCGTTAGCAGCAGAGATTCAGAAAAGGACTAACGTGCAGTGAATATCAGAATCAGAGCAGTTCATTAATGTTGTCGGGTGTTAGAGTTATACATAGAGCACACAACTCCTTAAAATGGTGTTCAAGTTTTCCTAGATTAAACCAAGTATAAATCTAATCTAGGTTCCTGGCAAGTCCAGGGTCGAACACAGAGATTCAGTTCATTAAACACGAAGAATGCGTTGTACTTGCAGTAGGGGTTTTCCTAAATAAATGCAAAAGATGTGTTATTTACACTAACATGCTATGCCTGTGCATTGTGATACAAAAGAGCTGAGTGGAAAATGATGGTTCATGTGAGAATGGAATTTTTGTAAGTGGACGCGCCAGTTAAAGATACTTGTACACAACTTATGTAGTGTGGATGAAATGAGATGGTTTGCTTATCTTTCTGTTCATGCGTTAGACTCCATTCAACATTTCTCAATGCAAATGACATACAAGTCTATCTCTAGGTTATATGTGTCTAACTTATAATGCAAGAAACACCAGTAAGTCTATCTCTAGCTGTACTAGACGTTCTGCTTCATGCGACTTAGCTATTCTTTCAAACAACTAAGTTAAAGATGTTTTCACCAAGTTGTCAAGTTGAGTTAGGTGTTGAAACAGGATTATGCATGAAGTACTAATGCTTTCAACATAAACAGAAGACAAACAGTAGCAAAAAATGATGATCAAATATATGAACTTTATAAAGGATCAATAATTCTTTACAAAGAACTATATTCAATCAAAATGATACGAAAATGATATTAAGAGAGAGAATGAGTCAAGCCAAAGAATACAATCTCTTGTAGCTCTTTGGCTCAAACTTGTTGTGTACAATCACTTTGAAGGGCCGAGGACAGAGTATCTTTCTCAAGAATAACTTTCTCCACTCCCTGGCCGGCGGTGCTGGTGGTTCTCAGTTCCTTCGATCGTCTTATACCTCGGCACAGCTCGTACAGCTAAAACTGTCTAAAATTTTATAGAGAGAGTGGAGTTTCTAATTTTCATTTAATTCTGAAGGGTCTTCAAGTATTTTATAGGCGCTGGTCTCGTCCACTTGGAGGATGGGCTGCATTTAAATCCATGCCCTGGTCAGCATTAAATTCCATGTCCTGGTTGGCCGCCTGACCTCTTGGAAGCTTTTCAGACGCCGCCTGTTGTAGATGCCCATGCTTGCAAGTGGTGATGTGACACAATCAGCCCAAAGTAACAAATCTTCTATGCGTTGAATTCCCTCCGACGCATGGTTCATGCATTAGCGCGTATCCTGCGGCACTTGTCTAATGCATTGTTGTCAGTTTTTGTGTTGAAATCCTGCAAAATAGTGCGTTAGCGCCGCGATAATCAGTGATAAAACTTCTTTTACATGAATTTTCTATTGTTCAAGTAAATCCATGCGTTTCTATTAAAAATGAGGAGAATTTACCATTAAAAATCCTAATTGTTCCAACTTAAGAGCAAAGATAACTTGTATTTTTACAAGTTATCAATCACCCCCAAATTTAAACAATGATTGTCCTCAAGCATTCTAAAGCAATTCCTTGCTATCTCCTCAGCCTTAGATACTCAAGTTTCACCTCTCATCATATTCAATCACAAAGCTAAATAAGAGTTGAGAAAATATACTTAGCTTGACGCGTTTCTCAAAAAGACTAATATTTTGTTTCTAGTGCAACAGGCTTCTTATCGCTTCCTTTCATTTCTCAAAACGTTTCAATCTTTTCTAAACCAGTAATGCATAAGATGCTTTTTCTTTTTTAAAAAAAAAAAACAGACACTGGATAAAAAGAAAATGATTGCGTACTTATTTACCAATGCATTGCTTCAGGTATCCCACTTTCGTTTTGGCTTGCCCCCACGGGTGTCATGCGAGCATCCAACTACGGGTGAGAACCTTTTACAACTAAACTCATATCTAATATTCACTCCTTTTTCAAGGTATAGTTTTTTTCTTTTGACTAGATAGAGGAGTTTTATGGGGCGTGTTGGTCTAGGTGACTTAACTTCGTTTTCGCTTTCCCCCACGGGTGTCATGCGGACATCCGACTACGGCCAAGTGCCTGTTCCAACTAAACTCATGCCAATTAAGATTCTTTTCTTAATGAAATGACAGAGGAGCTGCGTTTGAATTTCTTTTTCATTTTTTTATGGTATATTCGTTGATGCGTCTACACACGAATTTCCCCCATCCCCAAATTTGGAAATGAGCTAGACTCATCCCAAATTTGGAAACGAGCCAAATCCTCATTGCTAAAAGAGAAACAGAGTTTTAAAAAGCTTTGAGAAATTGAAAGGAGTTTAAGATCTAAAGCTTGCACGCGTTAGAAAGTAAACTTAATCTTTTAAGAGAAGTTCATGCCTTGTCTATTTTTCTCACTTTGATCTTATGCTTATGAGTTCATATAGTTGATATCATTGAGGTTATGCTAAGCACAAGACTTAGAAAAAATAATCAAAGAACAAAAATAAAGTATGCTGAAGACAAACACAAAGATTCGAAATGATAACTTTTCGTTAATGATAACTTTTCATTCATTCTTCATATTTAAACATAAATTTCATTAACATAACAAAAATATGTAAAAGAACAAATAAACTCAATATTACAAAAGTTTTTCTTTAACCCAACGCCCTAAATTACTGCATTGGTGCATCATCTCTACGTCCTTCTTCTTCAGGGTTCTCATCCATGAAATGCAGAGGATTCTTGAGATGTGCTGGTAATGGAGGCAAGGCAAACATACCCACCAAGACTTGGTTGAACTGTTGTGTACTTGCATGCATCTTGTTTGCTGCCTCAGGTAATCCCTTAGTACCCTGTTCTATTGTTGAAGTTTTTCAATTAATGCGGTCAACGGTCAGAGTTGATCACTAATGAATGTTTTCAACTCCTCCAAGTCTATGCTGCTACGTTGGGGCGCTGGCTCTTCTTGTCCAACTGGGCCTTCGGATGCTGACGCGTTACTGGTTCCTAACCCAGTTGGCTCGAAAATTACTGGAGGTGGTGCAAAAGTGTGAATTGGACTTTGGTAGGGCAAAGGAAATGATTGAGAGAAGTCCTGATCTATGAAAGTGGGTTCTTGCTACGTTTGCTCAGGGCTCCTTGTTGGCTGGGCTGTTGGCGAATCATGGATAAACTCTAGAGCAGGTTGCACTTCCTTAGCTGAGATTTCTGGTTCAGCTTCAACTTCTTCATTTTCTGAAGCCTCATCGCCGTGTTCAACTATTATGACGCGTCGATTCTTGGGGGCGCGTTCTGATGGTCGAGGTCTTCGTGTTACTTCCTTGGCTGGTAAGGCTAGCTGATGTTGTGATCTCCAAAGTAGATGCCTTACTGCCTTAATATCTATTAGACCATCGACTGCTTCATAATCATCCCCCAGAGGGATACCCCCACGTTCTCATAATGCGCAGATCAGCCATGGAAATTATAATTGCCCTCTAGGCTTATTCTTGATGGCCTTAATTTGATCCCTAATGATCCTTCCAATGTCCAAGGGGATACATTGCATTATGCAGTAGGTGGCCAAGACGCGTTCTCTGGTTAATGTTTCATCATGCATTGTAGGCATGATGCTGCGCTTGATAAGATAACACCACATATTTACGTCTGGATTCAAATTCCTGGAAGCAAGCATCTTGAATCCGTTTCTTGATGTCTGCCACTTGCTTCCAGGTTTGGCCACCACTTTCAACGCATCTTCTAATTCACTGGGCATTGGCTGTTCCAAGATGCAGTTCCCCTCTGCATCAGGATTGTTGCTTAGATTGAACACTTCATTAATTCTTTCTGCTGAGAAGTGAACTAACACCCTTTCAACAAAGGCGGTGTTTTTCTCCATGTCGAATTCGCTATTGTAGAATGCGCGGACAAGGTTGGGCCAGATGTGATCATGCCCAACGTAAAATTGACTCCACCCTAATGCGTTGATGGTCTCCTTGATATAAACTGGCAAAGGGTGGTGTTCAGGGAAGAAGTCCTTCTCTACTAAGATGTCGCTGAACTGACATTTCCTTCCCTTGGTTCTTTTAGGTAACGCCTCCGTTACCTTGCGTTTCCTAGCCACGTGTTCATTGGCCTCTCTAGCCAATTCTCTCAACTCATTCTCCAATTCCTTTTGGAGGTTAGTTTTCTTCCGCCCTTGTTTCGCAGGCACGTAATTTTCCAACTCTTCTTCTAACGCATTGTGCCCTTTTTTACGCGTTGCACCCTCAGGTCCGGGTGCAACTTCTTCTTCTTCTTCTTCTTCTTCTTCTCCCAATATCAATCTTCTCTTTCTTGATACTCTCTTTGATTTTATAAGCCCTTCATCCGTATCAGATAGGTATGGCTGTGACGCGTTGGGGCCAACTCTCCTTTCTCTACTTTCTTCTTCTCTTCCTTCATTCTCTTCCCTTTCTTCATTTTCTTCCATTTCTTCATTTTCCATCTCTTCTTCTAGCAACACTGCATATCTTTCTATTTCATCCAATGCGAGTGATGCGTTTGGTGGATCTGAATGCATCACTTGAGTTGCTTCTTGCTCTTGGTTGAGCGATGCTAGAATAACTCCAAAAACTTCCTCTTCATCACGTCTTGCTAACTCTGCCAAGTCTTCAAGGTTATGCTCTAACGCATGACTGTCAGAGGTTGGGATAGGTGGAGTGTATGGCGGGATGCCAACTGGGGTGTGAGACGTCCATGGAGAGGATATTAAGATGGGTGAAGGTGATGGCTGGTTGAACGTGTCTGATTCCACTGTGTAAATTGTGGCTAAGGGTTCAATGGATAGAGAGAGTGGTGGACGCACCGCTGGAGAGGGTGCGGTATAGGTATGGGTAGGAAAGGGGTTCATGCGTTGCACCCACCAAGGTTATATTCGGGATAAATGGTGGTGGGGCAGGCTTGGTACAAGGTTTGGATGCGGCCATAGATGACGGACGCATCCTGGACTTGGCTGGTGTTTTTACCCTTGGTTTAGGGGCTAACTTGGGTTTTTGTGGGGTTTTAGCCCCAAGCAGAGAAGTTTTGGCCGGAGGGTTTACAGGTTTCTTGAAGCTCTTGGCCAATTCTTTCCCGAAGGTGGAAGAGGGTGTAGGGACGGCCAGACACTGAGTAAAGGTAGCGCCGCCGTAAGAGGCTGTCACTTAGGTAGAGACGGGGGTTGATTTCCCAGGGTTAGGTGGTGGTGAACTCAAAAATGAAGAGGAGGATAAGAAACTGGCGAATCGTTGCCTAGGCTGTAGCTTTTGTTCTGAGAATCTGAGTCGGACGACATTCTTCATCGGAGATGCTGAGCGAGAAAGGGAAATGGAGGTTTCGTGAATCTGAGGTGCTAGGGTTTTTGAACAAATGAAGGTTTGTAAGGATGCTGAGTGAGAGAGGAAAAACTTATTCGTAGGCGCAGTGGAGGAGGTTTTTATAGAAGGGGAGAATGATCGCAGCTGACTTCAGGCAGCGCCTGATGTTTGCAGTTAATGCAAAGTGGAAGGGTCGTTTAGCCAAAACACTCGAGTGTTTTGTGTTTTCGAGACGCGTCCCTTCACTACCCCCTGCGTTAGACTTATGTCTAATGCGTCCAAACTCTTAATTATACACTTTTCTAAAAGAAAAACTATCAAATTTCCAAATTTTGTAAAGGCAAATTAATCAACTTACAACCTTCAAATAACTAATCTAACAAACTAAACATAAGGTTGAGATGCATCCCTGGAGGATGTGGCGTTACAACCGCAGAGATGCCTCGACGCGAGCTTCAACTTGTCTCGCGTAGCGCAAGAGACGACTTTTGGCGTTCCACTTCGTCTTCAAAGTACGGCTTAAACCTTTGGCCGTTTAATTTGAATGCATCAGTGCCATCTTCTCGCATTAATTCCATAGTACCGTAAGGAAATATCGTTTTAATTATGAAGGGCCCAGACCATCTAGATTTCAATTTCCCTGGAAACAGACGCAAGCGTGAGTTGAACAATAAAACTTTTTGACCAACAACAAGTACCTTCTTGCTGATGCGTTGGTCGTGCCAACGCTTTGTCTTTTCCTTGTAGATCTTGTTGTTTTCATATGCGTTCAATCGCCATTCTTCGAGCTCGTTGAGCTGAAGCTTGCGTTGAATGCCCACCGCATATGGATTCATGTTCAACTTCTTTACTGCCTAAAATGCCTTATGCTTCAATTCTATGGGAAGATGACATGCTTTACCAAATACAATGAGTAAGAAGACATACCTATAGGCATTTTGTATGCTATCCTGTAGGCCTAGAGTGCTTCATCCAGCCTCTGCGCCCAATCCTTCCGTGTTGTGCTAATGACTTTTTCTAGAATTGATTTGATTTCTCGATTTGAAATTTCTGCCTTACCGTTTGTCTGAGGGTGGTAGGCAGTAGCAATCTTGTGCTTGACATTATATTTTGCAAGTAATTTTGAAACGATGCGATTAATAAGGTTTGATATATGAGTAGACTGTGATAATGTGATAAGGTTTGATGTATGAGTAGACTAGGATGATGTGCTAAGGTAGATGTATGAGAAGACTGTGATAAGACTTGGTGTATGAGTAGACTATAATAAAATTTGATGCTGATTCATGGCCTTGATTGCATGCTTATATCTGAGATGTTAATGACTGTTAGCTCCAGGATTCATGATTGTATGCTTATGTCCATATGAGATTTTAGTGGCTGTTAGTGTTACCATTGGGCTATGAACATCGCATGTGTGAACCTTCGAGCCCACACCCTATGCTTATGTATGGTGTCCTTTTTTTTTAGGATCACCACTTGTGTTTATGCCTGTGACCTTTGTGTCACTACTTATGAAAGCATGCCTTCAGCTTCACCCCTTATGCCTATGCCTATGATGCCCTTGTGCATTTTGGTCCAATGGAAAGACTAACAGATCACTGAGTGGGCCGCTTGCTGAGTATACTTTTATACTCACCCTTTTCCTTCCCTATTTTTCAGGTAAGGGTAATGACAAACTGGTGCATGACAAGAGAGATCTGTGACCTGGCCATTAGGACGACTGACTTCTTCCGCACTTAACACCATGTTTTTTTTTTTTTGGAATCTGGTTTAGGAGTTAGGCGTTTTAAACTCTCATGCAAAATTTTATTTGACTATTTAATTGTTTTCATTTTAAAGTTGGGTTTAGCGGTACCCCAAACAGTAAATTTTTATTTTATTTCATTTTATTCTTGTTTTAGTTTATTTATTATTATTTAATTATGTTTTCTTATCTTTGCTCATTTGAGCACTATTAAATAAAATTCGACTCTTTTATTTGATGGTTTAAAAGAAAATGTACGGTTAAGGCTATGCATGCATGAAGTAGCATCCTAGAAATAAGTAGGAAAGTAGGGTCGTTACAGTTGGAATCAGAGTCGTTTTATGTTCCGTAGACTGACTTACATCATGAGTCTATTATGTTCCTTATGGCCACAAATGGATCTTTCGTCATTGCCAGGTATGTTGGTCACAAGGTATGGCGCCACGAACTAGAGGAAGGGGCAGTCGAGGTAAGAAAGTAGTTGGGGAGCTGGACCCTAACCAACAAGAACCCGAGGTGCAGAGCCAATAGGTGCGAGACCCGCCACCTCGTGACCCCTCTAGGTCAACTTGGCGAAAGGTTAGACCAAAGAGCGGGCCCCGAGCTTTGACTGTGCCCCCGTCAGGATCGTCATCCTCAGAAATTCCAGTAGAATATATGGCTATGGCTGTAGCTATTAGGAACATCGTTACACAAACCGTGGTAGGACAACTAAGGGGCATGGTGGCCGAGCAGATAGCTCAGCATGCACAGTCACAACAGGCGTCATCCTCGTCAGTCCCGTTACCACCAATTCATAATCAAGACATGGCCATGAGTCGGACCGTGGCAGGCCCTTCTTTAGAAGCTGGATACCTGCGAGATTTTAAGAAGTATGATCCCCCAAAATTTAACAGGTCCCTGAAAAACCCCACAAATGCAGAATTGTGGTTGTCCACTGTTAAGGGGATCTTTCAGTAAATGAGGTGTCCAGAGGAGCAGAAGCTGCAGTGTATCGCTTTCGTTCTCATCGATAATGCCAAGCGTTGGTGACGCTCGACTGAGAGAATGATATAAGCCAGTGGAGGCCAAGCCACGTAGGACTAGTTTAAGGAGCGGTTTTACGAGAAGTACTTCTCTGCTCATATGAGGTACAAAAAGCAGGGGACCTTGATAGTAGAAGAGTATAAGTAGGAGTTTGACAAATTACCTTGCTTCGACCCTGATCTAGTGTTTACTGAAGCAAAGAGGGCTGAAAGGTTTGTGCAAGGACTCCGAGACAGGGTGCGAGGCATTGTGCAAGCTCTGGAGCCTCCCACCTACGTCGCAGCCTTCCGAGCGGTAGCACGTGTGGGTTGTCCTTCAGGGATAGAGTTCCTAAAGTCCCTGATGGAGGAACCGGCCCCTGGTCAGAAGAGGAAGGTTGAGCAGAAAGCTTCGGGACCTCTATAGAAGGTCCAAAGTACAAGCATGTCAATAGGGCACACCCAACAGCAGGCTACTACTTTAGAAGGAGTTTGGAGGGAAAGGCCGGTGTGCAAGTCATGTGGGAAGCGTCATTGAGGATGCTGTTTGATTGGCAAAGGGACTTCTTTCAGATGTAAGCAAATAGGGCATACGGCAGACCAATGCCCTAGTAGTGGTTTCGGAAGTGCGGTGGGTCAGGCCCCGAATTCACATCAGGGTTGTTCAAAACGACAGCAGCAGTAGGGTCGGGTCTATGCCACCAGTCGTCAGGAAGCTGAGCACTCGGGAAGAATGGTGACAGGTACGCTCCATATCTTGGGCACTATGCCTTGACGTTGTTTGACTCTGGTTCATCCCACTCTTTCATTTCTTCGTTGTTCGTAAAGCATGCCATGTTAGTTTTGGAACCTTTGGGTTATGTTTTATCAGTGTCTACACCATCAGAAGAAATTATGATAGCAAGGGAAAAGATAAAAGCATGTCAGTTGAAAATAGCGAACCGCACCCTTGATGTGACTCTGATAATGTTAGACATGCGTGATTTCGATGTAATTCTGGGCATGGGTTGGTTGGTTGCCAACCATGCTTGTATAGATTGTTCTCGTAAGGAGGTGAATTTTAACCCCCCTAGAGAAGCCAACTTTAAGTTCAAAGGGGTCGGGACGATAGTTTTACCCAAAGTGATTTTAGCGGTAAAGCCAAGAGATTAAACCAAGGTGTCTGGAGTATCTTGGCTTGCGTAGTTGACACAAGAGAAACCGAGGTTGCACTAACATCTGAGCCAGTTGTGAGAGATTATCCCGATGTATTTCCGGAAGAACTTCTAGGATTGCCTCCACCAAGGGAGATTGATTTTATGATCGAACTGGAGCTACATCGTACGAATGGCTCCGGTAGAATTGAAAGAACTGAAGGTTCAATTGCAAGAACTGTTTGATAAAGGGTTCATACGACCCAATGTTTCTCCATGGGGTGCACCAGTGTTGTTTGTGAAGAAAAAGGATGGGTTGTTACGTTTATGCATATACTACAGGGAGTTGAATAAGGTAACCATCAAGAATAAGTACCCACTTCCTAGAATCGATGACCTGTTTGACCAGCTATAGGGTGCTACCGTATTTTCCAAGATTGACCTACGGTCAGGTTACCACCAGCTGAGGATCAGAGACACCGATATCCCGAAGACTAGATTCTGATCCAGATACAGGCATTACGAGTTTATTGTAATGTCTTTTGGTCTGACCAATGCTTCAGCAGTATTCATGGATTTGATGAACCGGGTGTTCAGAAACTTCCTGGACACCTTTGTAATCGTTTTCATTGATGACATTTTGGTCTACTCCAAGATAAAGGCAAAACACGAGGAACCTCTTAGGAAGGTCCTAGGAACGCTGAGGGAAAACAAATTGTATGCAAAGTTTTCTAAGTGCGAGTTTTAGCTACGGAATGTATCCTTCCTCAGGCAGTGGTGTCGAAGGACGGGGTTTCATTGGATCCAGCTAAGATTGAAGCCGTTACTAATTGGCCCCGCCCTACAACAGTCAGTGAGGTGCGCAGCTTCCTGGGATTGGTTGGGTACTATCGTAGGTTTGTGGAGAATTTCTCTAGCATGACCATGCCGTTGACTTAGCTAACCAGGAAGGGAGCTTTGTTTGTTTGGAGAAAAACTTGTGAGGACAGTTTTCAGGACCTCAAGCAAAGGTTAGTTTCAGCCCCGGTTCTCACCGTACCAGACGGCTTTAGGAACTTCGTGATCTACAGTGATGCTTCTAAGAAGGGCTTGGGTTGCATGCTTATGCAACTTGGTAGGGTGGTCGCCTATGCCTCCCGTCGGTTGAAAAACCATGAGTGCAACTATCCTACCCATGACTTGGAATTGGCAGCAGTAGTGTTTGCTCTGAAGATCTGGAGGCACTACTTGTATGGGGAAAATATCCAAATTTTCACTGACCACAAGAGTCTGAAATACTTCTTCACCCAGAAAGAGTTAAACATAAGGTAACTTAGGTAGCTCGAGTTAGTAAAGGATTATGACTGCGAGATCCTCCACCACCCAGGTAAGGCGAATGTGGTAGCCAATGCCCTCAGTCGAAAGGTAGCTCATTCAGCCGCCTTGATCACTAAGCAAGTTTAGTTGTGTAAAGATCTGGAACGAGCAGAGATCGCAGTGGCAGTGGGGGAAGTTACTTCGTAGCTAGCTCAGTTAACAGTGCAACCAACCTTGAGGCAGAGGATTATTGTTGCACAACAGGGTGATCCCAACCTGGTTTAAAAGTGTTGTCAGGTAGAGTTAGGATAGGCAAGTGAATTTTCTGTGTCAATGGACAAGGGTCTTTTGTATCAGGGACGGTTGTGCGTCCCAGCAGATGATGGCTTGAAAGGGGAATTGTTGGCAAAAGCTCATAACTCTCCATTCTCGATGCACCCAGGTAGTACCAAGATGTACCAAGATGTGAAGCGGTATTACTGGTGGCCCAATATGAAAAGGGAGATAGCTGACTATGTCAGTAGTTGTTTTTCTGTCAGCAAGTGAAGGCCCCAAGGCAGAAGATAGCAGGCTTGCTACAGCCATTGGATGTGCCAGAATGGAAATGGGAGAGCTTGGCTATGGACTTTATTACGGGTTTGCCTAGGACAACGAAGGGTTTCTTAGTGATTTGGGTTGTGGTAGACAGACTCACCAAGGTGGCACATTTTCTTCCAGGAAAGCCCACGTACACGGTGAGTAAATGGGCTCAGCTATATATGAAGGAGATAGTAAGATTGCATGGTGTGCTAGTATCAACTGTGTCCGACAGGGACCCTCTTTCACCTCTAGTTTTTTGAAGAGCCTTCAGGCAGCTTTAGGGTCGCGGTTGAACTTCAATACAGCCTTTCACCCCCAAACTGATGGACAAACAGAACCTTTAAATCAGATGTTGGAGGATATGTTGCGCACTTGTGCATTGGAATTCTCAAGGGGTTGGGACTTCCACTTACATTTGGCAGAGTTTGCTTATAATAGTAGCTATCAGGCTACCATTGGCATGTCGACATTTGAAGCTCTTTAAGGCAGAGGTTACAAGTCTTCGATTTGCTGGGGAGAGATTAGGGGGAGGAAATTGGTGGGAACTGAGTTAATGGACTTAATGAATGACGCCATGCAGAAGATCAGGGCTAGAATCCTAGCAACGCAAAGTAGACAGAAAAGTTACGCGGACATTAGACGTAAAGATCTAGAGTTCGAAGCAGGTGACAAGGTGTTTCTGAAAGTGGCGCCGATGAAGGGTGTCTTGAGATTTGGGAAGAAGGGTAAGCTAAGTCCGCATTTTGTAGGGCCATTCGAGATCTTGGAGCGGATTGGCTCTATGGCTTATCATTTGGCCTTGCCACCATCTCTCTCTACGGTCTATAATGTCTTTCATGTATCCATATTGAGGAAGTATTTAACGGACCTGTCTCATGTGGTGGACTTTGAGCCCTTGCAGTTGAATGAAAACTTAAGTTATGAGGAGAAGCCTGCGTAAATTGGGGCCAAGGGAGGAGAAAGTTTTGCACAACAAGGAGGTGCCACTAGTGAAGGTTCTGTGGCAGAACCATCAGTTTGAAGAAGCAACTTGGGAGCGAGAGAACGAGATGAGAGCACTACATCTAGAGCTCTTCCAGGATTAGAACTTTCGAGGACGAAAGTTTATTAAGGGAGGAAGATTGTGACACCCTAAAGATTTGTACTTTAAAAAAAAGGTTAAAGAAAGAAAAAAAAAAGTTTATGATTAATTTAGGAAAAGAAGAAGGGAATTAGGGTTATAAATGAATTTTGGGGGCCTCAGGATGCATGCAAAAGGGAAAAAAATAAGAGAAAAATTCTTTTTTTTTCTTTTTCTCTTCTTCTTCCTCCAGCCACATGTTTCCCTTCACTAGGCAATCGCCGCCGCCGCTAGGGTTTTCTTCTTCTTCTTTTTTTCTTCTTCCTCTTGCCGTCCTTCCCCGTGCCGCTTCCGTTCGTCGACCATGCGCCACCAAGCCGAAACCTTTGTTCGTGCCACTGCGAAACTCGACCACCGACGACTCGTAGCTGCGTCTCCCCACTGTTCGTCTATCGCACGTCAAACCTCAAGCCAGCTATGTCATGTGCCGAGTTTTCCAGTCACCGGCCTAACCAAGCGTCGTTCACCAGTTCTAACGTGGGCAGTGTCGGTTGTTGCCGAATCGTGGTTGGTTCCACCTGATTCTTCTGTTCGGGGTAAGTTTCGGTTCCCTTTTGGTAGCCCATTGTCTTTTAGGATTTTTGGGCCTAAGCTAACCTTCACCCATGGAATTTTTGGTTGGTTTCAGGAACGTGTGGAAATGAAGGAAGTTCCAAGCAGAGTAAGGGTTTGTTTTGGGGCAGTTCGTTATCTCGAGGTAAGTGGTTTACTGTCGTTTTGCCCTAAGATCTTGGTAAGCCGGCTGAAAGATTCTTATGTCATGTATGAGTAAACTGTGATAAAATTTGATATGGATAACTGTGCTGAAGTTGACATATGAGAATACTGTGGTAAAGTTAGATGTATGAGTAGACTGTGATAATGTGATAAGGTTTGATGTATGAGTAAACTGGGATAATGTTCTAAGGTAGATGTATGAGTAGACTGTGATAAGACTTGGTGTATGAGTAGACTGTGATAAAATTTGATGCTGATTCATGGCCTTGATTGCATACTTATATCTAAGATGTTAATGACTGTTAGCTCCAGGATTCATGATTGTATGCTTATGTCCATATGAGATTTTAGTGGCTGTTAGTGTTACCATTGGGCTATGCACATCGCATGTGCGAGCCTTCGGGCCCACACCCTATGCTTATGTACGGTGTCCTTTTTTTTGGGATAACCACTTGTGTTTATGCCTGTGACCTTTGTGTCACTACTTATGAATGCGTGCCTTCAGGTTCGCCCCTTATGTCTATATGCCTATGATGACCTTGTACATTTTGGTCCAATGGAAAGACCTACAAATCATTGAATGGGCCCAATAGTGTGCCGCTTGCTGAGTATACTTTTATACTCACCCTTTTCTTTCCCTATTTTTCAAGTAGAGGTAATGACAGACCAACGCATGACAAGAGAGATCTGTGACTTGGCCATTAGGGCGACTGACTGCTTCCGCACTTAACACCATGTTTTTTTTTTTTGGAGTCTGGTTTAGGAGTTAGGCGTTTTAAACTCTCATGCAAAATATTTTACTATTTAATTGTTTTCATTTAAAAGTTGGTTTTAGAGGTACTCTGAATGGTAAATTTTTATTTTATTTCATTTTATTTTTGTTTTAGTTTATTTATTATTATTTAATTATGTTTTTTTTTATCTTTACTCATTTAAGCACTATTAAATAAAATTTGGCTCTTTTATTTGATGCTTTAAAAGAAAATGTACGGTTAAGCCTATGCAAGCATGAAGTAGCGTCCTAGAAATAAGTAGGAAAGTAGGGTCGTTACACATTTAGCTACAGTTTTTTGTCAGAAATTACTCACACTTTAATAAATCTTTAAGTGTAACCCTCCGGCTCGGCCCCAACTATGCTATCAAAATGGAGAGTCAAGGTTAGGAATGAACCTAAGAAATCTTATCCATTTCTAGAGTTTGAGTTGTTCCAAATCCTATGTTACAACCCTCCGAGGGGATAGTCGTTGTTAAACGACTAGCAAGGGCTGCCTAAAGCAAAGGCACCAAAAACTGAATTGTCGTTAGCACAATGAATTGCCGAAGTCTCCAAAACGGCGCCAAAAACTTGATGCTTTATTTTATGCAGTAATATAATGGAAGGAATTGCGGTGATGGAAATGGTTTTGCAACAAGTTTTCTCAGCAGAATCCAAGTATAAATCCTACTGAGTTTCCTGGTAAGTCCAGGGTCGAACTCAGGGACTAAAGAAAACAATATGCAGTAATAATTTTTAAGATAACTTTGCGGTAACCAATAAATCAAAGAGTGTTGGGTTGTTGTTTACGGTGTAAAAAGTATGCGGCGGAGTTAAGAAAAGAGTTAATAGTACGAAAGATGCGATGAGTATGCGGGAAACGGGTTGGGAAGGGGTTTAGCTAACACTTCCTAGGATTGCGTTCATGTTATGCGATCATGCAACACACATACAATAGCAAATCATCTCTCAATGCAAATGCTACGGCTTCTAGTTTTAGAACGCATGCGATATATGCGATAAGTCTATAGGACCTATACATAAGCCTCTATTCTTATCTATGCGATGACAAATGACACACACACAAACAAGGCGACCGCATAATATCATAACCTATCTCTAGAGTGCATGCGATGCATGTTAGCAAACAGAGCTTATCTCTAAGTCCCTATCTCTTGCTTATACAGATCTAATCTTGCTCTCTCGAGTCCAGATTCTAACCTAGCTCTTTCAAGCCTTAGGTTCTTTCTTTAGACTCTCTCTCGAGTAGCTCTAAAGAGGTGTTGGGCGCAACATAAGACAAGATAATCACATGCAATGAAGTTCCTAGGTCATGTTAGCTTAGTTCTTCTAAACCCATTCGATAGATTTAGCTACTCATGCGTGCTTGTAAGAGAGTGAACAGATGTAGATAAGAAAGTTCCATAGATAAAGACTTTAAAATACAAAATAACAATGTGAAATAAGAATAAAAAGCCTAGTAGCAATCTCTTGCTTCCCAAGGCTTTTACACTGTTGTTCTCTACTTTGCTCAAAAGATAATCTCACTCTTGCGAGAGTCGGCCCTCTCTCTGCTTTTCCATGCCTTCTGGATTCTCTCTCGAGCTGAACAGAGTGATCTTCCGGCGTTTCTTCCCTTCTCTCACTTCGCCTTCTAAGTAAAAGAAAAACTATAAACAAGGCTACTTCTATCTAAGGGGAAATTATCTAACTGTCCGAACTCCTTCACTGAAGGTGGCCTCTGGTATTTATAGAGCTTCGGGGTGAAAGGTTTCTTCTTTCTTATGATTGCACTGATGGGATGACATTAATTCTCTGTCTGATGCGCCGAATATTTGTCACTAAAAAATTGAGCGTACTTGCTACAGTGGTTCGTTAACGGCTTGTCAACTTAATTCAGAATCGACCGTCATCAGCTTTCTGTCCCATTGTGATTTATTACGCTTTTCACCTGGATGCGCCCACCAAGTTGTGCTGATTCTATGCGGCAACCTTCTTGAGCAGATATTTGCGAGCGCAAAACACCGCATAGCCTTGTGGTAACGCAATCTTTTGATGTGCTCGGCCATTGATTTCTTTGGATCGCATTTTCCACCTTGCGTCAACGCATATTCTACCCAAAAATACATTAGTTAACTGTTTTAATGCGATCAACTCATGCGACCACAATATTGTGAACTTAATGCTTTCTGGACGCAATCTTATATATTTTATCAACGCAAACCTACATTGTTTAATAACTTAGCACTGTAATAACGTGCATTTCTGCTCGTTATCACACCCAAAATTTAAACAATGTTTGTTCTCAAGCATAAGCTAAAGATTTTCTATAGAAAGTCAACAACAATTTTTTTTCCTAGATTTCTCAAGGATGCCTTATTCAAATCCTATACACCAAAATTTCCTTAATTCCTATCCAAATCTCTTCTTAAAATATTTCTAAAATTTAGGGACCGCAAGATTAACCTTCAAAAAGACTTTACTAGATTCGAGGACATCGCATGATTTTTTTCAGAAAAACTTTTTCACTAGGGTGTTAAATGATTTTTTTATCCTTGCATATTTTAGACATTGTTATTATTATTATTATTTTCTCTCTGACCTTGCGCTGATCCAAGTGCCTCGCCTTCATTTTGTCTTGCCCCCACGTGTGTCATGCGGACATCCAATTACGAGCAAGGCGCTCTTTCTCAGACTAAACTCATACCCAATTGGCAGTGGAGTTGTGGTCATTTTTTTATGCATTGATCACGATTCCTACCTTCATTTTGGTTTGCCTCCACGGGTGTCATACGGACATCCAACTACGAGTAGGATCCGATCGCAATGATGATTTTTTTTATAAGGCTAAAAATAGCTAGGTCGAAAAATGAATACCGCACCCCTAAATTTAAAATGCAGCAATGTCCTCATTGCCAATAGATTGAAAGAAGTCATGCGATGTTCTTAGTGTCACACCCCGCCCAGACTACCCTCTGAGCTTGAGGAAGGGCATGACTGCAGTAGTTATCAACCCTTTCATTGACACTTACTACCTCATAATTCTTGCAAAAATAACTTTGATACCAATGAATAAATTTAACAATCAATTGATTAAGTAGGCCCATTTTATTACAACAATGTAATGTTTATACAACTCCAAAACTTAATTACAAGTTTACAACAACAACTGTAAAACCCTCCAGAAGTGTAACTGTGGCACGTGGCAGACCTTGACCTTAGCAGTACCCTAGAACTCCTCACCTTTTGCTACCTGGGAAGAAAAAGAAAAATATTTGGAAAGCATGAGCTATAAAGCCTAGTGAGTGACCAGAAAACTGATTTTTATCAAAAGAACTACCCCACACTTGGGTACTTTTGCTCAGATACCTTCTCAACTGTGTCCTTCAATATCGAGCTACTTAGATACCTTCTCAAATGTCCGGTATCGAGTTTCAAGTAAAACTAGTCATACAATGACTTTCTTCAATAAAACTTAGAAAAAATGTCTTTATCTGAAAGATCTTTCTTTAGCACATGGTTTCTTAAAAAATTTTAAATATTTTAGTCACTCACCTTGATTGTTTAGGAACCTTTCTCTCTAGAAGTTTCTTTGTCACCTCGAGCTCCCTTTTGAACTCTAAATTCCATATTCAATATAACACTCATATTACTCATAGTTATAAGCTTTATCTAGAGATACTTCCTTCTACACATATTCTCTAAAATGTCTCAGGAATATTACACTAAAATATTAACTAAGAAATCCTTGTGGTTTGGCCAGAATAAACAAAATATCAAGACTGGCCCAGCTTACCCAACAGCTCGACCCTTCTGTCTTTTCCTCCTTCTACAGCCCGATTCCTTCGAGATTTTTCTCCGGCAGTCCTACCCTGAAAACTAGACTCTCATATCTTTCAGATGGCTGTAGAATCACTCCAAACGCATGAGTAAATTGGGAGAACTCCTCGTCCCAAGTTGATGCTGTTTTCCAGACTTCACTGTCCAATGCGTCCTATTTGAAATTCTATGATCGACGCATGGAATTTGGCCTCAACGCAAGGTTTGCTCAACTCTCCCATTCTTTTTAATGTATTTTTGAATTTTGATCTGAAAATGAAGTCTTTTGGCGGTATTTATAGGCGTCCAAACCTTCTCCAAAGTCGACATCACCTACTTGGTTGCATGTCCAAGTGTTTCTCCCTCACACTACCAACACATCTTTTTTATCAGCGCAATCTAAGTGTCTTTCTCCCATGTAGCCAATGCATGAGCTTCCAATCTAATGCAACCACCTTAAATTCTTAAGGCTTAAGGCTTCCTCCTAAGAAGACACATGATTTGATGACGTTTTTTAGGTGATCTCATCCTTTATATGCGTCCAACTCTTGGATGTTCAATGCATAGTCCATACTCAATATATAGTCTATAATCAATGCATAGCAAGCAAATTCACTACCATCGCAATCCAACTTAGCCATCGAAAGAGCTAGCCATCACCAAGACATAAGGTGATTGCTCATCCTCGATGCATGGCTCACTAGGTAGCATTGCACGGCTTGCTTGGCATGGGCGCATGGTGCTAGCCACCGACGCATGGGCGTGCTACATAGGTTGGCCGCTCGATGCATGGGTTTGCGGCATAGGCTGGCCATCGCTCGCTTGCTCGGCTGCATGGGAATGCTTGGCCATATGGCATGTTCGATGCACGGCCACTCGGCAGGGCTCTTCGACGCATAGACATGGTCGCTCGGTCAGGGCACTTGCTGCACAGGCATGGGCGCTCAACGCATGGCAGGGGCGCTTGGCTGGCCACTCGACACATTGGGCAAGGGCACTGTGCATCAACCACTCGACGCATGGACTGCCTTCCAATGCATCACTTCACTTTCTTCAGCCATATTGGTCCCTTCCAACACATCACTTCACTTCCTTCAACCGCATGGATGCATGCCATCCTTCCAACGCATCCTTCGCATCCAACGCATCCAACACATCTAATGCATCCATCACCCAACGCATCCAACGCATCCAACCTATCCATTGAGTCTCATGCATTGTTCTAACCTCCAAGGCATTCGTCACTCCCACTTCAACTTCTCCCTTGGCCTAAATAATTTCTCCAAGATCTTATGGCCAATGCATGGCAATACCTAGTCCAACACTTAGTCAATTTTTCATCAATTTAAGCTTAACTCAAAACTACTCAAGGAAAATCTATTCAACACCTAGAAATTTTCCTTCGCTTCAACATAGGATTTAACTTTTACTTAGTTAATTTCCTTAACCACCTGCTTAAGTAGGAATAATGGAAATTCGGGTTCCACAATTAGGAAGTTTCGTAAAGGGTCAGTTTGAAAGAAAGCTAGCAAACCACTAACTTCTACAAATATTTCATGAGGTGACTGTCCTAAAATTAAGTTGACTCTAGTGTATATGAAAAAATAGAAGCATGCATTTCATCATTGAAATAATAATTGGCAAAGACAAATCATACGGAGACTTACTAATTCGATCAATGTTAAATGATTGCGGTAATCAAAGAGGATGTGGTGATAAAATTCTCAAAATTAAAATGCAATGCGATAACGAAATTTGGAATAAAGTCAAGGAAAGATACAACCACCAAATTTGCATTGTCGCCCACATTATTTGTTGATGCATCCTGCTTTGCGGCGATCTACTTTCTTTGGATTCCGTTGATGGAATAAAGTAGTTGCGTCTTCATGTAGTGCCTCCGCAATCATTTACCTCGACCGTTTGCAAAAAAACATTGAGAGGGTCAAATGATAACCAAAAAAAAAAAACAAAGTTAACAAAAAATTTCTCTCTCTTTTTTTTTTTTTTTTTGATAATTAAGGGAATAGAGATAAGTTTATGAATCCAAGATTTCAACGGATACTTCACAAAACTTGTGGCCTGCGTCCCTGCTGAATTTGAATCGTCTGATAGCGCAAAGACTACCCACTTCTTTCTCATTCAGAGTTTCTCAGGTACAAGGAGGCGACCTTGCGATGCCAGTCTTCTTCGCGTTAAACTTTCACTCGTTGCCCATTAACCTTGAATATGTTGGTTCTATCATCATTGGATAACTCAACCGTGACATGCGGGAATACCTCTCTGACTATGAAGAGTCCGGACCAACGTGATTTTAATTTCCCAGGGAAGAGTCGTAGCCGTGAATTAAATAGTAAGACCTTTTGCCCGAATTGGAGATTCTTTCTGCATAATTGTTTGTCGTGCCAGCGCTTTGCACGCTCCTTGTAGATCTTTGTGTTCTCAGATGCGTTAATTCTCCATTCCTCCAGCTCGACCAATTGAAGTTTTCTCACTTCTCCTGCGGTTTTTAAGTCAAAATTTAGCTTTTTCACCGCCCACAGCGCTTTGTACTCCAACTCTAGTGGTAAATGACATGCTTTACCAAATACCAACACATATGGGGACATGCCTATGGGTGTCTTATAGGCAGTCTGGTATGCCGACAATGCATCGTCCAGCTTCGATGCCCAATCCTTTCGTGAAGGCCTTACCACCTTCTTCAGTATCAGCTTGATCTCTTAGTTGGACACTTTGGCCTGACCATTCGTCTGTGGATGGTATAGGGTAGCCACTTTATGGAGGATATTATATTGGCATAGCAATTCTTTGACAGTGTGATTGACAAAGTGGGAGCCTTTGTCACTTATTATGGCTCGTGGAGTGCCAAAACGAGTGAAAATATTTTTCTTCAGGAATTTAGAGACTATCGCTGCATCGCTTGCGACGCATGCCACTGCTTCCACCCACTTGGACACATAGTCGACGGCTAACAAAATGTAGTTTTGACCATTCAATGGTGGGAATGGTCCCATGAAATCAATGCCCAGACGTCGAAAAACTCCAGTTCCAAAATGGTGTTCATCGGCATTGCATGTTTCCATGAAATATTACCCGTGCACTGGCACCGATCACACTTCATTGCGTAGTCACTTGCATCCTTAAATAGTGTTGGCCAATAATATCAACTTTGTAATACTTTAGCTGCGGTGTTCTGACCTCCAAAGTGCCCGCCATATGATGAATCATAACATTGCGATAATATGAGTTGTTAAGCAGTATTCGGTACACACAGTCGTAGAATCTAGTCTGCCCCCCTCTTATACAGATTTGGCTCATTCCAATAATAATATCTGCATTCATGCTTGAGCCGCTTCTTTTGTTGGTCGGTATAATCTTCGAGAAATTGCTCGCAAACCAGATAATTTACCACTTCTGCATACCATGGCAATTCTTCAATATCAAATAGTGATGCGTTATTTTTGAAATTATGAAGGAAATGCGGTGATGGAATTGCGTTGAGTAATCAAGTTTTCTCAGTGGAATCCAAGTGTAAACCTCACTGAGTTTCCTAGTAAGTCCAGGGTCGAACTTAGGGACTTAGAAAAACAAGTTGCGGTGGTAATTTCTAGAAAACTTTGCGGTAATCGGTAACTCAAATATTTGTTGGTTTGTTGATTGCGGTAATGAAAAATAAACAAATGTGGCAGATTTGAGGAAAGGTTGATTGTGTGATAGATGCACTGAGTATGCAAATGAACGGGTTGAGAAGGTCTTTAGCTAGCATTACCTAGGAATGCATCAGACTATGCGATCATGCTACAACCATGCATAGCAAGTCATTTTCCAATGCAAATGCGGTGCTCCTAAGTCTAGGACGCATGTGTTGAATGCAGAAATGTCCATAGAGATTATTCTTAAGTCTCTACTCTTTTCCTATGCGATGATGCAAGATGCACAAAGCAAGGTGACCGCACACAATCATATCCTATCTCTAGGATGCATGTGATGCGTTAATAACAAATAGTGCTTATTCCTAAGCTCTTATCTCTTGATTATGCGTTCTAATCTGACTCTCTCGAGCTTTGATTCTAACCTGACTTTTCCAAGCCTAGATCCTGTCCTTAGACTACCCTCCTGAGTATCTCTAATGGACGAATGAAGCATATATAATACAAGATAATCGCATAGAATGAAGATCCCCAGTTGTGCTAGCTAAGTGCTTCTCAACCCATTCAACATATTTAGCTACTCATGCGTAAATAATAGAGAGTGAACACATATAGAGAAGTAAATTCAATTTCTATAAATGAGTTTAAATACAAAATAACAATGGAAGGTAAAGGTAGAAAGCCTGGTAGCAATCCCTTGTTGACCGAGGCTTTTACACTGGCAATCTCTATTCAGTTCAAAAGAGATTCCTGCTTCTGCATGAGTTGGCCCTCTCTCTGATCTTGAAGCTTCCGACGCTCTCCCAAGCTTTCCGGAACAATCTGTCGGCACAACCTCCTTCTCTCGCTTCTGCCTTAAAATAAAAGAAAATCTAAGAACAAGGTTAAACTATCTAAGAAAAAATTCACTTCACTCTCTGAACTGCTGAACTGGTGAACCCCTTTTCTGAAGGATGCCTTCGGTATTTATAGAACTTCTGGGGTGAAAGGCGGTTTCTCTCTTATGATTGCACAGATGGGATGGCTTTAATTCCCTGACTGATGCACCGAATATTTGTCACTTAAGAGCTTAATGTACTTGTTATCGTTAGCGGCTATCAACTTAATTCGGATTTGACCATCATCAACTTTCTGTCCCATCGTGATTAATCATGCCTTTCACCCAGATGCGCCCACCAAGTTGCGTTGGCTCTATGCGGCAATCCTTCTTGAGTAGATAATTACGAACACAAATCACCGCAAAACCTTGTGGTAATACTGCGCTCGTCCATTGATTTCTTGTGATCGCTCTTTCCGCCTTATGTCAATGCATATTCTGCATAAAAATAAAAAAATCAATTGTTTATATGCGATGAACGCATGCGACCGCAATGTTATAAACTTAATGCTTTTTGGACGCAATCTAACATATTTCATCAACGCAAACCCTCATTGTTTACTAACTTAGCAATGTAATAACGTGCATTTATGCCCGTTATCACACCCCCAAATTTAAACAATGCTAGTCCTCAGGTATAAGCTAAAGATTTCCTTTAGCAAGTCTACCACAATTCTCTTTTCCTAGATTTCTCAAGGATACTTCATTCAAATCCTATACACCAAAATTTCCTTAAGTCTTATTCAAATCTCCTCTAAAAATATTTCTAAAACCTAGGGAGCGCAAGTTTAACCTTCAAAAGGACATTACTAAATTCTGGTACATCGCATGATTTATTTCAAAAAGAAAACATTTCCAACGGGGTGTCAATTGATATTTATCCTTGCATATTTCTTGACATTATTAATTTTTTCTGACCTTGCGCTAATCCAAGTGTCTTGCCTTCATTTTGGCTTTCCCCCATGTGTGTCACATAGACATCCAACCACAAGCAATGCACTCTTTCTCAGACTAAACTTATACCTACTTGGCAATAGAGTTGCGGTCATTTATTTATGCGTTGATCCTGGCGATTTACCTTCATTTTGGCTTGCCCTCACATGTGTCATGTGGACATCCAACTACGGGTAAGTGCCCTTCACAACTTAACTCTTTTCAACATACGTTTCCCCATTGCATTGACAACGAAGTTGTTATTCTCAACATTTTCCTCTTTTCTTCTTCTTCTTCTTTTTTTTTTTTTTGTTTAGAATAGCAAGGCCAAAAATAAATACCTTACCCCCAAATTTAAAATGCGGCAATGTCCTCATTGCCAAAAGATTGAAAGAAGTCATGTGATGTTCTTATAAGGCTTTGTAAAGAAAGTTTGAAAGAAAGCTAGCAGACTCCTAACTTCTAGAAATATTTCATCAGGTGACTATCTTAAGATTAAGTTGACTCTAGTATATACGGAAGAAATAGAAGCATGTTTTTCATCATTGAAATCATAATTGGCAAAGAGCCAGCATGCGGTAACTTACTAAATTTATCCATGTCAAACGATTGCGGTAGTCAAAGAAGATGTGGTGATAAAACTTTGAAAAATCAAAATGCGATGCGATAGTGCAAAATTTGAAATAAAGTTAAGGATTTGCGCTGTCTCCTGCATTGTGTGTTGATGCATCCTTCTTTGTGGCGATCTATCTTCTTTGGATTTCAGTGACGGAATAAGATAAGTTGCTTCGTCGTGTGGCGCTTCCACAATCTTGTGCCTCGATCGTTTGCAAGAAAAACAGTGAGAGGGTCAAATGATTTTAAAGAAAACAAAATTCTTTTCCTGCAATCTCCATTTTTTTATTTTTTAGAATACAAAGAAAGAATAGATATGCGATAATAGACAAAATTAATATACGGAAGAAATAGAAGCATGTTTTTCATCATTGAAATCATAATTGGCAAAGAGCCAGCATTCGGTAACTTACTAAATTTATCCATGTCAAATGATTGCGGTAGTCAAAGAAGATGCAGTGATAAAACTTTTAAAAATCAAAATGCGATGCGATAGTACAAAATTTGAAATAAAGTTAAGGATTTGCGCTATCGCCCGCATTGTGTGTTGATGCATCCTTCTTTGTGGCGATCTATCTTCTTTGGATTTCAGTGACGGAATAAGATAAGTTGCTTCGTCGTGTGGCGCTTCCACAATCTTGTGCCTCGATCGTTTGCAAGAAAAACAGTGAGAGGGTCAAATGATTTTAAAGAAAACAAAATTCTTTTACTGCAATCTCCATTTTTTTATTTTTTAGAATACAAAGAAAGAATAGATATGCGATAATAGACAAAATTAAGATGCTGAAAATTCATGAAGTGTTGATGTAGAGAAAGGATATTCAAAAGGTTTGCGTCCCTGGTGAGGTTGAGTTATATAGAAATTCAGGGACTACTTATTCTAAGCTGGCCTTTTCATGTCCACGATGGCTTCTCCCTCTTTTCTTTGTCCTCTGGGATCTTGACTGCCTTAATCCGGAGCTTTTCCCCATGAATATTCATTACAATCTCCCCCTTGCGCACATCAATTAGAGTGCGACCGATCGAAAGGAATGGTCGTCCCAATATGATGGGTGCATCTTCGTCCGCTTTATAATCCAAAATGAGGAAGTATGCCGGCAAGATGAACTTATCAATTGAGATTGCAGCATTTTTCAGCTCTACTTAAGGATGTATTCGAGATCTGTCCGCAAGCAGAAGAGTTTCTATTGTGGGTGTGAGTGTACCAATACTCATTCATTTGAAAATTGATAATGGCACTATGTTTATGCTTGCCCCAAGATCTCATATCGCTTGGCCACTGTAGACCCCTCCAATGGAGCATGGTATTGTGAAGATTACTAGGTCGCCCATTTTTGGTGGGATCATAACATTTTGCGTTGTGGCCACTATTGTGATCTTTTCTTCATCATTTTGTTTTTCTTTCAATATTTTTTCAGAGCTAGTGGTAGCTGGACTTCTTCTATCTCATGTTCAGAAGGTTTGAGGGTGGATGAAACTTTGGGGTTCATTTTCTTGGCCTTTTTCGAACTATAGGTCAATGGGTCTTCGATTATCACCGCATTCAAGTTGGTTGTGATAGGCTCCTCCCGTACTTCCGCAGTCATGTTATCACTTAGCAAGGAGACTGCTAAACATTGTTCCTTCTTAGTACTGATAACTTGTAGAAATACAAGTTATTTATGCTGCCTTATTCAGATATTGCGGCCAAAAGTGAAGGAATATGCGTCGATTGTATGAAAATTAGCTCAGAAATACAATAATTATGAATTATCGCAATTACACCCACTAACATCGTCAAGATGGGAGAAAAGGATATTTCTACTCTGTTTTGTAGAAAACCAAGTCATCGCTTACAATCAAGGCTCAACGACAAACTGAACAACGCATCTCTGTCACATTGTGCCCGTCAATCAACAATGAAGAGATGATTAACGCAATGATGGTGCAATGCGACAGTCGATTCCGAGCTAAATTTCAACCGCATGCGGTAATAAAAACAACATCGCATGCGAGCAACCGATCGAAAGATGCAGCTGAGCAATGCAAATGTGGAGGATTGTGACACGTGTACAACTAACCATTGTGCAGATTTGACGGTCTGATTGCATAACAGAAGGAATATTTATTCCTCCATCTTTGGAATTTCCATAACAAGAAGTGGGGTCCGGAAGAAAAAGGTCAAAGCTTTTCACCTATAAATACCCCCATAGAATTCAGAGAAGATATACTTGATACGGGTATAATTGATACGATGGCTAATTGATGCTAGATTATTGAGAGAAAGGCTGAGCTGAGGACTGATCGGAAGAAATCCGGGAAGAGAAGAGACAAGGTCGAGAGGTGAGTCTCAGTGCGAATCTGCTAGATCCCCACCATGAAGCTCTGTGTTTAGATCCCTGCTACCGGTCAAGAAGGCCTGAGAGGGAAGCTTATCCATCTGCAAGATCCATCCACGCCGCCAAGAAAATCTCCATCCAAATCGGTGCTAAAACGTTGGCGCTTATTTGTATTTGTTTTTAACTCTATTTCATAAAGTGTATTTCATCTTCTTAATCTCTTCATTCACAAATCATGTATCAGACGCTAAATAGTTTTATTGAATGTCTCGATCACTTTCACTTCCACTTTTCTATCTATTTCTGTTCATCCATTAATCGTTTTCTCCATGAAGTTTTCTTAATACCTTGGTAATTAATATGGATTAAACGAGTAACTTAATCTGTGCTAAAGAGATAAATACATTTGCTAAGGCATGCTAGACGACATCTTCACCTGTGAGAGCAGAAGCGAAGATGTCATTCTGATCTGTCGAGAGAAGGTTAGAAGAATGTGTTAACTAAAGCGACTAGAACTTCCAGAGATGGAAGCAACCTTGCATTCATTACGTTCATCCCTGTTTCACCATAGAGATGTAAGAACGTGGCCGATCACCAAGAGGTGTACGCCAAGGGAAAAGCAGAACTGTACTTATACCTTTAATGCAATTAAAAAACTTACGATGTTTGTATTAATTATTTTCACTATTTCTACTTCACACATAAGTCTTGTCACCGCATTACACGATCTTTGAGTAATCTTCACAGCCAGCCTTAACCTCAGTATCTTGTATCATGAAACCTGTATCTTGTATCATCTTAGTTTAGATTTTCTTTACCGCAATTTACTTTAACGCAATTTATGTTATTATCGCATTTTTACCGCTTTACTTTACTTTATTGCATGTTTAATTACTTGTACACAAAATCTTTATTAATTTGAAAAACCCCTGGTCGCATATATCACAAACATAACGCAATAACCTCAAACAGTCCCTGTGTTCGACCTCGGATCACACCGAGAAACTTGCGGTGAAATTATATTTGGTTTAAACGCAAGGAAACTTATGACAACGCACAGCGTACTACAAGAACATTCGTTAATAATGCATATCTAGAAGTAGTATCACATATCATCGCATGAAATCTATGTCATCAAAGTTTAAGGCACGGACTTGCATCATAACAACAAAAAAATACATGTAACAAGTACCCCCAGCATTGCGAAGGAGATCAGTTGAGCTCGGCAACGCTCCTTGCGGTCTATTTTTCAGCTCGCCTACAATTTTTTCTAGTTGAATTTCTAGATTTTGAATGGATGTTGCTTGATTCTGAAGCACTGATTTGTTTTTCTCAATGTAATGCTTCAATAAGCTCTCTAAGGATGAAGATTGCGGTGTTTCGAGCTGCTAGCTTGATTATGCGTTGGACCGTTGTTTTGCGAGAAAAATCCGGGTGGCCCTCCTTTTTGTGCCACTGGTTGGAAGCTTTGTTGTTGATTTTTCCACGAAATATTTGAGTGGTTTCTCCATTCAGGGTTATATGTATCGGAATAGGGATTATTCTTTATGAAGCATACTGACTGCAGGTTTGCTGGGCATTCTTGCATCGAGTGAGCATCTTCGCAAATGACACAACTACAGTCATTTGAGCAATTGCATTGACCTGCCCTTTCTTCACTCCTGTGTCATTAGTTGCGATGCCCTGTATCAAACTCACCATCGTAGTAATTTAATTTTGCAGGGATGCGATGGCCCCGTTGTTTGTGTCATTATCTTTAATTCTTAATCTCTGATCGCTTTCCTGCCAATCCTCGTCATTTTTGGAAATGCGATCAAGTATACTCTTTGCCTTCTCATATGTTTTGTCTAGCAGACGACCAGTGGCTGCCGCATTGGCAACGGTCTATGAAGAGGGATTCAGTCCTTGGTAAAAAATCTCCATTTGCAGGCAGTCTGGTAAGCCATTATGTGGACAGTCTCTTACCAGCCGCTTGAACTTCACCCAGGCATCGCTGAGCGATTCGTCATCTTCTTGTTCAAAATTTGTTATTAATTTCCTTCTCTTAGCATTCTCAGTTAGTGGGAAATACTTCTTCATAAACTTTTCGACGACTTGTTCCCATGAGGTTATCTCCCCCGAGAGAATATGCCAATTTTCTTGCTTGATCGCATAAGGAAAATGGGAACAGAGTGAGTCGAACTTCCTCGGTGGAGATATTCGAGAACACAAAAGTGTTGCAGACTTCTATGAAGCTCCGGAGGTGGGCGTGCAGGTCTTCGCCACACCTCCCTTCAAATTGTCCAGCAGCCGATCATCTGCAACATTACCGGCTTCATTTCAAACCTCAATCCATCTAACACTGGTCTCATAATTCCTGGAGAGAAATCATAGAGGTTGGGCGACGCATAGTCCCGAATGGGTCTATTGCGGTCATTTGCCAGAAGGATGGGGTTGGTCATTATCTTGTTCGCGTTTGTGACCCTTGCTTCCGGTTGTTCCACCATTTTTGGTGTTCTCTCTTGTTGTTAGCGGTTGTCTTTTAATCTGCGTCGAAATGTTCTCTCAATCTCCAGGTTGTAATTCACCAGAGATTGAGAGTCTGCAAAGAAATAAGAAAAATTACTGTTAGCACACTATTTTCCCGAAGTCCCCAGCAACGGCGCCAAAAACTTGATGCGTTATTTTATGATGTGAAATTATGGAGGAAGCGGTGATGGAATTGTGTTGAGTAATCAAGTTTCCTCAGTGGAATCCAAGTGTAAACCCCACTGAGTTTCCTAGTAAGTCTAGGGTCGAACTCAGGGATTTGGGAAAACAAGTTGGAGTGGTAATTTCTAGAAAACTTTGCGGTAACTGGTAACTCAAATATTTGTTGGTTTGTTGATTGCGGTAATGAAAAATAAACAAATGCAATGGATTTGAGGAAAGGTTGATGGTGTGATAGATTCACTGAGTATACGGATGAACGGGTTGAGAAGGTCTTTAGCTAGTGTTACCTGGGAATGCATCAGACTATGCGATCATGCTACAACCATGCACAGCAAGTCATTTTCCAATGCAAATGCGGTGCTCCTAAGTCTAGGACACATGTGTTGAATGCAGAAGTGTCCATAGAGCTTATTCCTAAGTCTCTACTCTTTTTCTATGCGATGATGCAAGATGCACAAAGCAAGGTGACCGTACACAATCATATCCTATCTCTAGGATGCATGCGATGCGTTAATAACAAACAGTGGTTACTTCTAAGCTTCTATCTCTTGATTATACGTTCTAATCTGACTCTCTTGAGCCTAGATTCTAACCTGACTTTTCCAAGCCTAGATCCTGTCCTTAGACTAACCTCTCGAGTATCTATAATGGACAAATGAAGCATACATAATACAAGATAATCGCATAGAATGAAGATCCTCAGTTGTGCTAGCTAAGTGTTTCTCAACTCATTCAACAGATTTAGCTACTCATGCATAAATAATAGAGAGTGAACAGATATAGAGAAGTAAACTCAATTTCTATAAATGAGTTTGAATACAAAATAACAATGGAAGGTAAAGGTAGAGAGCCTGGTAGCAATCCCTTGCTGACCAAGGCTTTTACACTGGCAATCTGTTTTCAGTTCAAAAGATATTCCTGCTTTCGCAGGAGCTGGCCTTCTCTCTAATCTTGAAGCTTCCGACGCTCTCCCAAGCTTACCGGAATAATCTGTCGGCATAACCTCCTTCTCTCGCTTCCGCCTTAAAACAAAAGAAAATCTAAGAACAAGACTAAACTATCTAAGTAAAAATTCTCTTAACTCTTTGAACTGCTAAATTGGTGAACCCTTTTTCTGAAGGATGCCTTCGATATTTATAGAGCTTCTGGGGTGAAAGACGGCTTCTCTCTTTTGATTGCAGTGATAGATGTAGAAAAGGATGGACAAACTATCTTGCGAACCTTCTCTCACTTTCCCGGAACAGTAAGTTGTCTGGTAAACAAAACACCCGGTCCTGCCACCACGCCGCAGAACAGAAGCTTGTGTGGAACCTTTTCTTTCTGACATAACTGCAGTGAAAAATAAATACCGCGACTTCAGTCTTTTTCAATAAAATCATCACGTAGTAAATCAACAAAGCCTAGCAGAATGTTCTGAGTTTAGGTCTAATGGTATCATTGTTTATCACAACTGGTAAGCTGCCACCAGGATTGTGAGAATCTACTGTGTGTAAAAAGACCAACGATGATTTATAGGGTATCTTTCCCTATTCGGAGAACAAATCTTGTATGTGTTCCAAAGAAAAGTTGTTCATTTTTGGGGTCTCGAAAGGGTGAATTCCCTGACTGATGCGCCGAATATTTGTCACCGAAAAGCTTAATGTACTTGTTATCATTAGCGGCTGTCAACTTAATTCAGATTACCGTCATCAGCTGTCTGACCCATCGTGATTAATTATGCCTTTCACCCAGATGCGCCCACCAAGTTGTGCCGGCTTTATGCGGCAATCCTTCTTGAGCAGATGTTTACGAACACAACTAACCAGAAAGCCTTGCGGTAATGCTGCACTCGTCCATTGATTTCTTATGATCGCTCTTTCCATCTTGCATCAACGATATTCTACACAAAAATCAACTGTTTCTATGTGATGAACGCATGCGACCACAATGTTATAAACTTAATGCTTTTTGGAAGCAATCTAACATATTTCACCAACACAAACCCTCATGGTTTACTAACTTAGTAATGTAATAACGTGCATTTCTGCCCGTTATCAAATAGTTGCACATCTTGGAACACTGCACTCACCTCTAACTGATTGCGGTCAACCTCTGGATTTTCCAATCTAGATAAGTGATCCGCAACTTGATTCTCTGTCCCCTTGCGATCAATTCTTTCTATATCGAATTCCTGGAGGAGAAGACCCATCTATCAACCTCGGCTTCACGTCCTTCTTTGTCATCAAATATTTTATCGCCAAGTGGTCAGTGTGGATGAGTACTTTTGTTCCCAAAAAATATGCTATGATTTTCTCCAACGCAAATATTACCGCAAGCAGCTCTTTTTCTATGGTGGTGTAGTTAGTTTGAGCAGGATTCAACATCTTACTCACATATACGATGGGATGTAATATTGTTTTTTCTCTTCTGTGTCAGCACTACTCCCATCGCATACCCACTCGCGTCGCACATTAATTCAAAGGGAAGTGTCCAATCAGGTGCGATCAACACGGGCGCAGTCGTTAATGCTTTCTTCAAAATCATGAATGCGTTGAGGCAATTGTCATCAAAGTCAAATGTTCTGTCGGCCTTCACCAACGCACTCAGTGGTCGTGCTACCTTTGAAAAGTCCAAAACGTCTATAAAATCCGGCATGTCCCAAGAAGATCCTAACAGCCTTTACACTCATTGGAGGTGGGCGCTTTTCAATTGCTTCAATTTTTGCCTTGTCCACCTCCAACCCATCCTCAGATACCTTATGCCTCAGCACAATGCCCTCCTTCACCATAAAATGGCATTTCTCCCAATTAAGCACGAGGTTCATCTCCTCACATCTTTTCAATATCTTCTCCAAGTTGTTAAGATAGACTTCGTATGTGTACCCATATACAAAGAAGTCGTCCATGAATATTTCTACAGATTTTTCGATATATTCTAAAAAGATGGCCATCATGCACCTTTGGAAAGTGCTCAGCGCAATGCAGAGGCCGAACAGCATGCGGCGAAAAGCAAATGTTCCATACGGGCAGGTGAATGTGGTCTTTTCTTGATCTTCGGGAGTAATCATGATCTGATTATAACCGGCATATCCATCCAAAAAGCAATAGAAGTCATTTCCAGCTAGACGATCCAGCATTTGGTCAATGAAAGGTAAAAGGAAATGATCTTTCTTCGTTGGCGCATTTAGCTTGCGGTTGTCCATGCAAACACACCATCTGGTGATGGTCCTTTGCAGTATCAGCTTGTTATTTTCTTTAGGGACTAACGTCATCCCACCTTTTTTCGGCACGCACTGCACGGGGCTGACCCACATGTTGTCTGCTATCGGATAGATGATGCCCGCATCTGACCACTTAATTATCTCCTACTTTACGACCTCTTTCATTGCAGGGTTGAGTCTGCGCTGATGTTCGATCGATCCCTTGTGGTTTTCTTTGAAACAAATTCTATGCATACAGCATGCAGAGCTAATTCCTCGAATGTCTGCGAGCGTCCAGCCAATTGCTCTCACATATTTTCTCAGAATGCTCAGCAGCGCAATCTCTTGGTCTTCGTTAAGTGCAGAGGAAATGATTATCGGTAGCTTTTCCTTTTGGCCCCCAAATACGCATACTTTAGGTGGTTAAGCAGGGTCTTTAGCTCTATTATTGGTGGTTGTTTTAAGGACGGTTGCGTTATTTTTCTTTCTTCATTTACTGTCAGTTCTTCTTCTTGGGTTGCAATCATCTCATCTTCCTTGTTTGTTTTTTCTATGATTGCATTGCATGCAACAATGGATGCGATTGCATCCATATCTTCGTTTTCATCTTCAGGCTTCTCTTCTCCATTCAAATTTTGTTCATCGTCGGATTCGTTAAGGTCTTCTTCATCAGGATATTTCATGGCATGGATAATGTCAAACTTGAGCTTCTGCCCATTCATACTCAAGGTGATCTCTCCTTTGTACACATCAATCTGGGCACGACTTGTTGATAAAAATGGTCACCCCAGGATGATGGGCACATCCTTGTTGGCTTCGTAGTCCAAGATGATGAAGTCGACTGGTAATATAAATTTGTCGATTGTAACCAGCACGTCCTTCAGCTGTCCTTCTAGATGCACCAGAGATCTATTGGCTAATTGGAGAGTCACTGTCGTGGGCGCAAGTTGCCCAACATTCAGTTGCTTCAAAATTGACAGAGGCATTAAGTTAATGTTGGCTCCAAGATCGCATAACGCCTACCCGATGTACAATCCTCCAATGGAGCAAGGTATAGTAAAACTCCCAGGATCGTGCATCTTTGGTGGGATTATAAATTTTGAGCTCTACGTCAAAGCCACCGTGGCAAACTTACCAGTGCCTTTAGAAACATCGCATATGCGGGCATCTCCACAAATTCTTAAGTGAACGGAATGTTAATATGCAATTGTTTTAACATAGTCATGAAGCGTTGGTACTGTACCTCATCATTTTTCTTCTTGCTGAGTCTCTGCGTAAAAGATGGCAATTGTATTCTCACAGTCCTCTATTCTTTTGGCTCTGAGGTGGACACAATCTCTGGCTCTATCACTTCTTTTTCTCCTTCTTCTTCTTGAGTCACCGCAATCTCTGGTTCTAGTATAATTTGAGCAGTCCTGCTTGGCTCTTTCTTCTCCCCCACCACAGTCTTGCCACTCCGAAATGTCCCAACTTGACATTTCTCTTTACCTATACCCCCTAGGTTGCGTGGGAGTTCCGTTGAACTCGACAGGGCCCCTTACGATCTGTTCTTAAGTTCGTCTGCAATCTGACCTATCTGTAGTTCCAAGTTGCGAATAGACGTCTCCTGGATTTGAAGCACAGTTTCATTCTTCTCAATATATTGCTTCAACAAACTTTCTAAAGATGAAGATTGCGACTCCTGCGAACTGCTGGCTTGATTACTCGTCTGACCGTTATTTCGTGGGAAAAATTCGGGTGGCCCTTCTTTTTACGCCACTGATTGGAAATTTTTCTGCTGATTTTTCCACGCAAAGTTGGGGTGGTTTCTCCACCCAGGGTTGTACGTGTTAGAGGATGGATTATTCTTCACAAAATAAATAGACAGTGGGTTTTGTGGGCATTCCTCCATTGTGTGTCCTTCACCGCAAGTAGCACACCTTACGGCAGTCTGGTTGATTGTGTTCACTTGCCCACTATGCGTTGTTGGGTTGTTGATTGTGATTCCCTGTATCAAGTTCATCATCACAGTCATTTGACTCTGAAGTGATGTGATAGCACCATTGTTTGCGTCACTATCCTTTATTCCCAATCTTTGATCACTCTTTCTCCAATCCTCGTGATTTTTAGAGATGCGATCAAGCATGTTCTTGGCCTCATCATACGTTTTATCTAGCAGACCTCCAACGATTGTCGCATTGGCAGCAGTCTACAAAGCAAGGTTTAGTCCGTGATAAAAAAAATCTCCATTTGAAATTAGTCTGGTAATCCGTTGTGTGGGCAGTCTCTTACCAGCCTCTTAAACCTCACCCAAGCATTGCTGAGCGATTCGTCCATGTCCTGTTCAAAATTGGTTATTAATTTTCTTCTCCTGGCATTCTCAGTTGGTGGGAAATATTTCTTCATAAACTTCTCTATCACTTATTCCCAAGAAGTAATCACCCCCGATTTGAGAGAGTACGCCCATTTTCGTGCCAGATCACACAAAGAAAATGGAAATGAAGTTAGTAGAACTGCTTTGGTGGAGATATTCGGGAACACAAAAGTGTTGCAAATTTCAATGAAGCTCTGAAGGTGGGCGTGTGAATCTTCGCCACGCCTTCCTCCAAACTATCCAGTAGTCTGGATCATCTGCAGCATCACCGGTTTCATTTCGAATCAAATCCATCAAAGGCAAGCCTCATGATTCTTGGGGAGAAATCGTAGAGGTTGGGCATTGCATAGTTCCGAATGGGCCTATTGCGATCGTTTTCCAGTAGGATTGGATTCACCATGACATTGTTTTCATTTCGTGCTTCGTTTCTAGGTTGCTTCGCCATATTATCTTTCTCTGGTGGTTATTGTTGGCGGCTATCTCCCAGTCTTTGTTAGAACGTCCTTTCAATCTCTGGGTCGTAATTTGCCAGAGATTGAAAGCTGCAAAGAAATCAGAAAAAATACCATTAGCACACTTAATTGTCGAAGTCCCCGGCAATTACGCCAAAAACTTGATGCGTTATTTTATGCGGTGATATAATGGAAGGAATTTTGGTGATGGAAATGTGTTGTGCAACAAGTTTTCTTAGTAGAATCCAAGTATAAATCCTATTGAGTTTCCTGATAAGTCTAGGGTCGAACTCAAGGACTAAGGAAAACAATATGCAGTAATAATTTTTAAGATAACTTTGCGGTAACCAATAAATCAAAGAGTGTTAGATTGTTGTTTGTGGTGTAAAAAGTATGCAAATGAGATAAGAAAAGAGTTAATAGTATGGAAGATGCGATGAGTATGCGAGGAACAGGTTGAGAAGGGTTTTAGCTAACACTTCCTAAGATTGCATTCATGTTATGCGATCATGCAACACACATACAATAACAAATCATCTCTCAACGCAAATGCTACGGCTTCTAGTTTTAGAACGCATGCGATATATGCGATAAGTCTATAGAACCTACACATAAGCCTCTATTCTTGTCTATGCGATGGCGAATGACACACACACAAACAAGGCGATCGCATAATATCATAACCTATCTCTAGGGTGCATGTGATGCATGTTGGCAAACAGAGCTTATCTCTAAGTACCTATCTCTTGCTTAGAATGAGGTATTCAACTCCAGGGATGAATCGAAAAAGAAATATTTATTGGTTTTCGTTTCCCTTGTGATGGACCCGGAAGAGGGGTACATGTCAAGTATCCGCTTGGACTCCCAATTCTCGGGCAAATACAGCCCTTTTGATCATTTCTTCGCACTTCTGGGACCCGAGACCCTTGAAGAATCTTTTCCATTCTTTGGTTATGTGTGGAAAGATAGAAATAAAATGACTACCATTTTAGGTATTCACTTAATTTTGTTAGGTATAGGTGCTTTTCTTCTAGTATTCAAAGCTCTTTATTTTGGGGGCGTATATGATACCTGGGCTCCGGGGGGGGGAGATGTAAGAAAAATTACCAACTTGACCCTTAGCCCAAGTGTTATATTTGGTTATTTACTAAAATCTCCTTTTGGCGGAGAAGGGTGGATTGTTAGTGTGGACGATTTGGAAGATATAGTTGGGGGACATATATGGTTAGGTTCCATTTGTATACTTGGTGGAATTTGGCATATCTTAACTAAACCCTTTGCATGGGCTCGCCGCGCACTTGTATTACTCTCTCGAGTCTAGATTCTAATCTAGCTCTCTTAAGTCTTAGGTTCTTTCTTTAGAATCTCTCTCGAGTAGCTCTAACGGGGTGTTGGGCGCAACATAAGACAAGATAATCGCATGCAATAAAGATCCTAGGTCATGTTAGCTTAGTTCTTCTCAACCCATTCGATAGATTTAGCTACTCATGCATGCTTGTAAGAGACTGAACAGATGTAGATAAGCAAGTTCCATTTTTAGATAAAGACTTTGAAATATAGAATAACAATGCGAAATAAGAATAAAGAGCTTGGTAGCAATCTCTTGCTTCCCAAGGCTTTTACACTATTTTTCTCTACTCTGCTCAAAAGATAATCTCGCTCTCGCGAGAATTGGCCCTCTCTCTGCTTTTCCACGCATTCTGAGTTCTCTCTCGAGCTGACCAAAGTGATCTTCCGACATCTCTTCCCTTCTCTCGCTTTACCTTCTAAGTAAGAGAAAAACTATATACAAGGCTACTTCTATCTAAGGGGAAATTATCTAACTGTCCGAACTCCTTCACTGAAGGTGGCCTCTGGTATTTATAGAGCTTCAGGGTGAAAGGCTGCTTCTCTCTTATGATTGCACTGATGGGATGGCATTAATTCTCTGTCTGATGCACCGAATATTTGTCACCAAAAAGTTGAGTGTACTTGCTACAGTGGTTCATTAACAGCTTGTTAACTTAATTCGAAATTGATCGTCATTAACTTTCTATCCCATTGTGATTTATTATGCTTTTCACCCGGATGCGCCTACCAAGTTGTGTCGGCTCTATGCGGCGACCTTCTTGAGCAGATATTTGCGAGCGCAAAACACCGCATAGCCTTTCAGTAACACGATCTTTTGATGCGTTCGGCCATTGATTTCCTTGGATCACATTTTCTGCCTTGCGTCAACGCATATTCTACACAAAAATACATAAGTTAACTATTTTAATGCGCTGAACGCATGCGACCGCAATATTGTGAACTTAATACTTTTTGGACGCAATCTTATATATTTTATCAACGCAAACCTGCATTGTTTAATAACTTAGCACTGTAATAACGTGCATTTCTGCCCGTTATCACAGGCGTAACATAGGAATCTCACAGTCCAAACTAATGGAAGAGATCGCAGGATATGTTGACACATACCTTCACCCACTTACTATGAACTACTTCCCCCATTCACCTTGTTATTGACTCATACAAACACTTTTTGAATGGAGGTCACTTCAGGAGAGAAACGAAGTGTCATATAAATCTCGGGGTGTGAACTATGTGAAGAAGTTGAAGTTAAAATCTATGGGACATACATTTGATTTGTGTTTGAACAACTTCCCCTTATTCACTAGAATCTTGATTTATGCTAAAAAATACTTTCCGAATAGAGGTCACTTCTAGGGTGACACGAAGTATCGATTAAGTCTAAATTGTGAACTCTTTAGGATGTGAGATCTAATAACGTTCGTATATGTTATTAATCTCCCACTGAAGTGTTCTAATAACTTTATCATATATAAGTTATAAAACTCCCACTGAATTGTTCTATTAATTGGGTAAATTTATACTTAGGTTCATTTCGGCTAAACAAACTACCCTAAGTCTATGTGGTTTATCCAAGTATAACACTTGTAAATGGATTTAAACCTACGATATCTAGGTGATAAACTGTTTTATTACCTCACAACGCTCACGTATGCTTATAAAACCGGTTAACAACGCTCAATTATTCGGCCATAATCCCCAGGTAGAAGGTGTTCCATAGACCGTCAACTTGGGATTATATACCGGTTGAGTTTGTAACCTGTGATTTATAAGATAGCGACCTATTTTAACTATTTAAAACAAGTGGTTAACCTACGTGAGCATGCAGTTGTTCTTTATTGTGGATTTTAAACGTCGAAGCCAGTTTTATAACGGTTTACAAAATTTTAGACATGCTAAACATCCACAACAGACATCATAGGCGTTCAATATTTAATATAACAATTATATTAAATAAAAAGAAATCCTAAACATGCATACTCAGTTTATAACATACTTTCAATGCATGTAACATGCTTCTTGTGATAGGATTTTAAATCTACTTGACATACTGTACGCACATATAAGATTTATTTAATTATAACATACAATAAATGCATAAATAATTAAATAGATATTGATATGGTTTAGTTTTGGCATAAACAAGCAAAAAAACCTAATCATTAAAAAACATCAAGAAATAGCTTCAAAACCACTTCTGGACCGCTCGAACTGCTCCAAACCGAACCTAAACAACCTGAACTGGACCAGAATTGTCTGAACCGGACCAGCCAAAAACCATTTGATGCCGAATCGGACAGGACCTGAAGAAAAACCAATCGAACTAGCTGCTCTATCTAGTTTTGGTGTCGCTCAATTCATCTCAATCTCTCGCTAAAAATCAATTCAAGAATCTCGCTTCAAACTCAATCTCTCGCTCCATGCTCGAAATCTCACTTGAACTCGATTCAAAATCTCGCTCAATTCAATCTCTCGCATGAAATTTCATTAGAATCTCGCTTGAAATGAGATCTCGTTTGAACTTACATAAACATCTCACTCTCGTGGTAAGGGAAATTTCACTCTCGCTGGAAAGGGAAATCTCGCTCTAACTTCAACAACAAGATTTGAGCAGAAGGTGAAGAACTGGTATCTTTGTAACACAACCTTATTCACTTGTTTCTTCAATTACAACTTAATTTCAACTCTAATGACTCTATATAAATTACAGACTCTTGAGCACACATATAAACTCATCAAACAAGAGCCAATTACAAATTTAATCAAGAAATAAAAGAGAACTTAAATGCCAAAACTCAGAAAACCATATCAGTGCACCATTTTCATATATCTCATAAAAACACCCACCAAGCCAAAATCAAACCAAATTGAATGCTTAAATGATGCTCTGATACTAATTGTAGGAGTATATCAGCATGTAGCAGAAGCAACAAGGATCAATAAGCATTCTAATTCATTGATTTTGGCTATTATTAAAGCATGCTCATAAAATAATAAGAGGGTTTGAAGAAATACCTTTGTAGAACCTTTAAAATCTTGATTCTCAACAGCAAAACTTCACCAAATCTTGCTATGGACCACCTCAAGATCTTCCCCTAAACCCAATTTATAGAAATGACCATGCAACAATTGCATGAAATCAATTCATAAAAACCCAACACCTAGAATCCATTATCTAAGTAGGCTTAATGTCTCCACTATAAGTCAATACCTAGCCTAGTATTTTGTTAGTGGAATTATCCAACAAAAGTTTGGATTTTCCCACTAACTTTAGTCACAGGCCAAAATAGTCATTTGGTCAAAATCAAACTTTGACCAAAAAGTCAACATTTTGACTTTTTATGATTTTTCCCATTTTGACTATATTTGACCTCCCGAGCATTAATCTACATTCATTTTCTCGAAATTCAAATCACATTTGAATATAAGGTCGGTCAAAGTTTGACTTTTCAAAGTCAAAAGTCAACTCTTTGACTTTTTACATCTTTGACCATTTCCATTACTTCTGAGCTTTCAAATATGAACGTATTCATATTCTTGATATTTAAATCACATTTAAATATTAAAGTTGTATTTCTAAACTGAAAACTCGACCACTATATCACATATACTTGTCGGTTTCTCTCTCTTCACCTAATTCGAACAATTCGAATCATTCTATCATACTGTTCTAAGTTTATTCCATATGAACTAGTAGGGGAACCTAATGGACCTATAGATCATGGGCTCCAATGATCCGAGATTAGCTCGCTAAACAATTTAGACGGAGTTAATCAACATTCGTTAACTAACGGGTCATTCCACTATAGTCCCGTAGTTGCACTCCCCTTACTATAGATATATTTTTGTCCATTTGATATAACCATGATTAGTAAGCTAATCCTTCACACGTTGTTCGTAATCTCGGCTGGGTCATAAAAACCGTTTTACCCCCAAGACTGCATCTCGTTCCTTAAGTTTTACCGATCCTCTAATGAACAATTGGTTTAAGGTCCAATCTATAAACCAAATCCCTCTCGGGCCAAGGAGAAGGTGGGGCCCTTGTTCAAGACCTGGATTCAGTACTAAAGGGAACAACCTATCTACTATCCCTATAATGGGTAGGAGTGAATTCTGTCTTGCACCCTATGTTCCCAACTATCCACCCGATCTTACCCCTGAAATGGGAAGCTTATTGGCCAGCGATGATGAGCTGCCCTTACCTATGTAGATCTAAGGATAATTTCAAGTGAACAGAAGTTCATAGTTAGTTCAGGATTAAGATTAAGTTACCTAGGTCATCAATTAACGAAATAGTCAGTTTTATACATAAAACGGCATTTAGAACGTAAAAAGTAACTATTTCATGGTTCAGTCTTATGCAAACTCATTGCATAGGATGCCCCCACTCACATATCTCTATATGAACGATTCAGGATCACATTGTTTGTAACAACTACAAAGTGGGCCACATCCATAGTGTCCCCAGAATAAGGCGTCCAACCTTATTCATATACCATAGACCATTTTGGCTATATATTTGAACTTGATCCACATTTATGTCACTACATTAAAAAGCCCCGGGACCTTAGTTTATTGGATTCAAGATTACAATTTTTACAACTTTATCGAAAAAAAAAAAACAGAATATGTTTATTAATTTACAAACTACGAGTTTTAGGACATAAAATCCAAGTTGTTGCATATCACAATTCCACTTCCATCTTCTCTATTTATTGTAGGACTTTCATTTAAAGAAGACAGCTGCATGAGATGCAGCTCATGCTTGGAATATTGAGGCCAAACTTAAGTGAGATTAGTGTGAGCTAGTTCATGATAGTGGAGAAATCCCATTTCTCAAATTTGTGTTCTTTCCAAATTTTCCAATATCAAATTGATTTCCAAAATCCATTTTAATTTATGAATTGAAAACTTTATTAATTTTATAAAAATTAATTTCATAAATTAATTTTTCTAAATAAAATTAATAAATAATTAATTAAATAATTTAATTATTCTAATTAATTTAATATCAAATATTAAATACCTTCATGAATTTAATATTTAAATCATATTTGAATATTAATTAATTCTCCAATTATGTTTAATTCTTAAAATTAAATGTGTAAATATATCTCATATAATTACTAATCCCCTTAATTGTAATTTGAACATTTCAAATTAACTTATCACGCTACTCTAAAGTTAATCCATTTATGAGCTAGTAGGGGGACCTCGCGGATCTACAGATCATGAGCTCTAACGATCCAAGATTAATTGGCTAAACTCATTACACCGAATTAACCCTCATTCGTTAACTAATGTGTCACTCCACTAAAGCCCACAGTTTTACTCCCCTCACTGTAGATATATTATGTCCACTCAATATAACCATGATTAGTAAGTTAACCCTTCATAGGTTGTTTGTAATAACGGCTGGGTAAAATGTCTGTTTTACCACCGAGATTACCTCTTGTTCCTTAAGTCCTACTGATCCTCTTATGAACAATTGATTTGTGATCCAATCAACAAATCGAGTTCCTTTCGGGTCAATGAGAGGGTGGGGCCCCTTGTTCAAGACCCAGAGTCAGCAATTAAGGGAACAACCTCTCTACTATCCCTAAAAGTGGGTAGGAGTGAGTTCCATCTTGCACCCTATGTCCCCAGCTATCTACCCGGTCTTACCCCTGAAATGGAGATTTATTGAGCCGGTGCTGTTGAGCCAACCCTCACCTATGCAAATCTAAGGATAATCCTGAATAAATAGGAGTTCATAGTTAGCTCAGGATAAGGTCAAGTTACCTAGGTCATTGCTTTGAACTAGTCAGTCCTAAATAGTAAACAACGTTATAAAGTAAGAGTGACTGATTTCATGGTCCAATCTTGTACAAACCCATTGCACAGAACACCCCCACTTCTCATGTCACAACATGTACGAATTAGGATCACATCATCTGTAGCACTTTACAACTTTTTGTAACAACTACAGAGTGGGCCGCATCCGATAGTATTAACACAATAAGGCACCCAACCTCATTCATATACTATAGATAATTTTGACCATTTACTCGAATCTGATCCACTTTTATGTCTCCACATAAAGTTTAAGTACCCATGTAATAGTCATGGGTCTTTTAGGTTATTGGATTTCCAACAAGCAATGCATATATTAATAACAACTTATTGAAATTTCAGAATAAGTTTTATTGTTTACAAACAACGAGTTTTAGGACATAAAACCCAAAACCTAACTAATCTACATGCTTCTAAATTCTATTGGGTTCAATAGTGGCCATATAGAAATAAAAACACATGCATTACGATTTAGGATTCAATTGTGTTGATTAATTGTCAAGAAAGCCATATTCAATTAACCAATTTTATCTTCGAACCTAGCAATTCATGCATTCTAAGAATATCCATCAAATGCACAATTAAATAATGCTACTTGATTGATTTTAGCTAGACATTTAGGTAAGAACGTGACGTAATAACTAAAAGTCGATTAGCCATGCACGATTATGCGTGAAAAGTCAACCTCACAATCATGCGTATAGAAATTAAAGATGATTCAAAGAAAACATAATTTCATAATGCAAACACCAATTAAACCAACAAACTCATGAAATAAGCAAAGAATTCTTAATCCAAGAACAAAATGAAAATTATCTCAAGAATTTATTGATAAACAAAAGAGAAAATTCAATCCAAGCTTATAACCCAAAATAAAATGAATAAAAACTACCTAAAGATGCTGAAAAGATAGGGAGGAAGAAGAAAACCAGGCCTCTCCTCGACCTCCATAAAATCCAACATCGTTTGACCTAAAAACGAAGAGAGGTATATATAAAAAATAGTTGGAGCATTGTAATGCTAGAGACAGCATTGCAACTCTGTTACGCAGTTGACCCTCGAGCGTTGGATGGGCAGTGTGATGCTAGCTTGACATTGGCCTGTGCAAGAGGCACACGAGCGGAAGGCTGGAATCGCGTCAAGAGTTCATAGCATTGCAACGCTGGCCTGTATATTAAGCTACTGCCTTTTAGCATTAGGATAGCATCAGGCATAGGCATGATGAGCGTTACAACGCTCATGTTAGGGGTAGTTTGATCATTTTTACTCCTTTGAAGTCCAGATGCTCAAACTACCTCCAAATTGCTTCAAATTAATCTTTTTTGGCTCCAAATGCTCAATTCTACCTCTTGGTTGCTCGATACCTACAAAATAGGATAATTAAAATTAAAAATCTACTAACTGTTGGGATTGATGTCCTAATTCTCCCAGTGGTCTCGTAGTTTGTAAACATTTTGTACACATATTGTTATTAATAAAATAAATGTTATTTTATATGTATTTATTCAAATCCAATAAACTAAGATCCGTAGTTATCTCATGTTACTTAAGCATGTATGTGAGACATACAAGTGGATCATGCCTTAAGTAATAACCTAAATGGTCTTTAGTAGATGGATAAAAAAGAGATACCTTATCCTGATGAGACTACGGATATGACCCACTTTGTAGATGTTACAAGTGTTGTAAAGTGCTACAAATGGTCTGATCCTGACCATTCATGTGGAGACATGCGAGTGGGGGTATCCTGTACAAAGAGTTGTATAAAACCAGACCACGAGATGATTAGTCTCTTTATATAACATCATTGATAATTGAGACTTACATTTCACTAAAATGACCATAGGTGAAATGACCTTAATCCTGCGTAAGTTGGGAACTCCTGCTCATAAGGGCGGTCATTTGATTAGTATGGGTAAGAGTGATTAGATTGTCAACTCAACAAGCCTACCTTTTTGGGGATTCATCTAATTGGGGATCTGGGAACTCAGCTACACAAGACGGAATTCACTCTTTCCTCGAAGCAGGAGTAAGTAGATAAATTGCTCCCTTAAGGGCTGATTTCGGGTCTTGAACATAGTGGCTAAACCCTCTCTTTGGAAGAAAGGACTATGACTTATTGTTCATTAGAGGAATCAGTGGTACTTAAGGAGTTAGATGTAACTACAAGGGCAAAACGGTAAATTGGCCTAGCTATACTTACGAGCGATTTGTGAAAGGTCATCACACTTTTGATTAGTCATATGGACACAGAAATATATCTGTAGTGCGAAGAGTGCAGTTTTCGGTCTTTAGTAGAGTGACCAGCAGTTAACGGATGGTGGATCTCGTGACTAAAGAGTTTAGTCAGTTGTCGGTCAATAGGTTCAAGTTGAGAATCAGATTTTGGGTTAGTTTGAAGTATTCAAATTAATAAGAGGAAATTCAATTATATATGATGTATTAGACACATGAATTTGAGGAATTAATATAAATATGATTTATATTAAATATCATAAAATGGAAAAAGAACTATGGTTTATATATGTTTCATATGATGAAATATTAAAACTATAGGTTATAAATATAATATGATAAGTTGGTTATCATATTTATTTATAATATATTAATTATATAATAATTATATAATAATTAATTCTTTTTCTCTAATAATTGAAATGAGTGGGAGAAATTGTTTTCCAAAATTAGTGGTTGATTCATCGGAAAAATCTCACAAAAGGCTATCAAGTAAAAAGTGTTTTTACTAAGTGATAGCATAGAGAGTATACACGATCGAGCTGACTATACGATAGTTACTCGTTCACTTGTTGCTAAACAATCGAGTAGTAAAGTCTATACGATAAACTTCATCTTCTAAAAGATTGAGTACATCATCTATACGATAGACAATCTTCATTATCTCCTACTTACTCGATCGTCTACCTCCTGTTTTCCTCAATCAAAGATCATACAGAGCCCACAACTCCTGGATTCTCACACCGATAATACTGAGGTAACCATTGTAGTGGTGTTCCTGTTCAGTTCGTGGATTGAGTCTGACTCGATTAGGTTTGAGGTGCATCCAGTTGTTCGTGTTGTTGGTTTTTCTGTTCGTCGCATTCGAGTGTTGTTTTGGACGCATTGGAAATCGATCGAGGGATACGTGAAGAAGAGCTCTTCAAAGGTTTGCATACTCTATCCCCTTGTATTTCATAAGTACCATGCTATAATTTCTATTTATGCATAATCTATTCGTTTCCGTTTAAGACTGAAATTGTTTGTGTTCATTCTGAATGGAATTTGGAACAATTCACTTCTACTACTCATGGAGATCTATGTTTAGATTTCCTTCACTAGCGAGCTTGAGTTAAGCTAAGAATTATAGCTCATTTTGAGAGCTATCAATCAACATAATCATTAGAAAGAAGCATGGAACCTTCTTTTGACGCCTATAAATAGCCCATCAAAGAATTTGCTGAGTATGAGATGTCTAACCAAGAAATTGGCCGAGGCTCTACTCATTTTTTAAGTAAATCAATCACGAGGATTTCCATGAGCAGCAAAAGGGATCGTTCCAAATTCCATTTGAATTAAACATAAAACAATTACTGTATAAACGAAAACTAACAGATCATGCACAAAACGAAATTACAGTACGCTAAACGATGATACAAGGGATAGAGGATGCATACCTTTGAAGAACCATTCTTCACAAATCCCTCGATCAATCTACAAGCATCCAAGAATAGCACACTTGAATGCAACGACCGGTACAGCCAACAAACACGAACACAACGAACGACCAACAGCTCTTCGAACTCAATCGAGTCTAACTCGATCCACAAACTGACTGAGGACACCACCACAATAGTTACCATGGTATTCTCGGTGTGAGAATCTAGGAGTTATGGGCTTTGTATGATCTTGGCTTAAGAAAGAGACTGAAGGTCTACGATCGAGTAGACGATCGAGCAAGTGGGAGATAAGACACTGTCTATCGTATAAACAATGTGCTCGATCATTTAGTAAACGATAGCCTATCATATAGACTTAGCCACTCGATCGTGTAGCTACGATCAACTGATTAACTATCGTATAGTCAATGGTAAGCAATCGTTTAGCTGATCATGTAGTCTCTCAATGCTATCGCTTTATGAAATTATTTCACTTGATAGCTTATTCGTGAGTTCTTTCCGAATCAAGTAACTTCTAAATTTTAGGAAAAAAATTTTCCTTTTATCTCACGGTTACCATAAACTTTCAATAACCTTCCACTCAATCGGTTATTAGAGAAAAAAAAATTAATTATCATATAATTAATATATTATAAATAAATATGATAACCAACTTATCATATTATATTTATGACCTATAGTTTTAATATTTCATCTCATGAAACATATAAACCATAATTCTTTTTCTATTTGATGGTACTTAATGTAAATCATATTTACATTAATTCCTCCATTTGATGTATCTCATACATCACACCAATTATATTATATATAATTGAATTTCCTCTTGTTAATTTGAACACTTCAAACTAACCCCAAAATATTATTCTCAACTTGAATCCATTAAGCTACCAAGTGGACTTTAAGAACCTGTAGCTTGAAGCTCCCACTGTACGTGAATAACTGACTAAACTCTTTAGTCATGAGATCCACCATTTGTTAACTGTCGAGCACTCCACTAAAGACAAACAGTTGTACTCTTCTCACTACAGATATATTTCTGTGTCCATATCAACCAATCAATAGTGCGATAACCCTTCAAAGATTGCTCGTAAGTACAGCTGGGCCAATTTATCGTTTGCCCCTGTAATTACATTTAACTCCTTAAGTACCACTGATTCCTCTAATGAACAATAAGTCATGGTCTTACCATAACTGGGTCCTCTCTTCTAAAGAGAGGGTGTGGCCACTATGTTCAAGACCCGGAATCAGCCCTTAAGGGAGCAATCTATCTACTTACCCCTACTTCAGGGAAGGAATGAATTTCATCTTGTGTAACTGAGTTCCAAGCTCCTCAATCAGACAAATCCTTAAAAAGGTAGGCTTGTTAAGTTGACAATCTGGCCACTCTCACCCATACTAATCAAAGAACCGCCCTCATAGGCAGAAGTTCCCAAAATACTCAGGATTAAGGTCATGTCATCTATGGCCGTTTAGTGAGATGTAAGTCTCAATTATCAACAGCGTTATATAAAGAGACTAATCATCTCATGGTCCGATCTTATACAAACTCTTTGTATAGGAAACTTCCGCTAGCATGTCTTCACATGAAGGGTCAGGATCAAACCATCTGTAGTAGTACACAACACTTGTAAACCTCTACAAAGTGGGCCATATTCGTAGTGTCACCAGGATAAGGTATCCCTCCTTTATCCTTATACTACATACCATTTAGGTTATTATTTAAGGCATGATCCACTTGTACATCTCATATACAAGCTTAAGTTTACATAAAATAACCACGGATCTTTGATTATTGGATATGAGTAAATGCAAATAAATAACTCTTATTTTATTAATAATAATATGTACAAAGTTTACAAACTATGAGACTCCGGGAGAATTAGGACACCAATCCCAACAATTTTCCACCTCAAATCTGCCATAGCCACCACCTCTGAAGCTTTTCTTTGAGGAATTTTAGGTGAAACTCAATTTTTTTCTTTGCAAAGGAAAAAGAAGAACATCACCACTATTACAATGTGAAACCCTAATTTTCATTATTCCTACTTAAGCATGTGGTTAAGGAAATTAACTAAGTAAAAGTTAAATCCTATGTTGAAGTGAAGGAAAATTCTAGGTATTGAATAGATTTTCCTTGAGTAGTTTTGAATTAAGCTTAAATTGATGAAAAATTGACTAAGTGTTGGATTAGGCATTGCTATGCATTGGCCATACGATCTTGGAAAGATTACTTGGGAAAAGGGAGAATTTAAAGTGGGAATGACGAATGCCTTGGAGGTTAGAGCAACGCATTAGACTCAATGGATGCGTTGGAAGAAAGTTGAAGGGATGCGTCGGTGGTGGTATGCGTTGGTGAAGGAAGATGGTTGTGTGGGATGCGTTGGAAGGGACCAATGGGTTGGAAGGGTTATGTTGATGCGTTGGAAGGGTTATTAGTGGATGGCATGTGGCTGAAGGAAGGAAAATGGAAGGACGCGTTGAAGGGTGGCAGGCGGTTGAAGGATGGCAACCGAGGGTGAGGCATTGGGATGGCACGAGGGTTGGAGGGTGGCATGCGTCAAGCAACCTCGGCCAAATGCCCAGCCATGCATTGAGCAGCCTCGGCCAAACTGCCCAGGCATACGTCAATGTACCCAGCCCATGCATCGAGCACTGCCGAGCCTACCGAGCGCTCATGCGTGTGCCAAGCGCCATGCATCGAGCGCTACCGAGCCTGTCGAGCGGCCATGCCCATGCGTTGATGCCTATGCAGCGAGCGCCCTGTCGAACGGCCATGTGTCGAAGCACCCTGTCGAGCATACCCATGCGGTCTAGCAAGCGAGTGGCGGCCAGCCTATGCAGCACGCCTATGCGTCGGTGGCTGGCACCATACGCCCATGCCGAGCATGCCTTGCGATGATACCTAGTGAGCCACGCATCGAGGATAAGCGGCCACCCTATGCGTTGGTGATGGCTGGCTCTTGCGATGGCTAAGTTGGATTGCGATGGTAGTAAGTTGGCTTGCTATGCATTGATTATAGACTATGCATTGAACATCCAAGAGTTGGACGCATATAGAGGATGAGATCACCTAAAAAAAACATCATCAAACCATGTGTCTTCTTGGGAGGAAGCCTTAAGCCTTAAGAATATGAGGTGGTGGCATCAAATTGGAAGCTCATGCATTGGCTACATGGGAGAAAGACACTTAGATTTCGCTGATCAAAAAGATGTGTTGATAGTGTGAGGAAGAAACACTTGGACATGCAGCCAAGTAAGTGGTGTCGACTTTGGAGAAGGTTTAGATGCCTAAAAATAGGGCCAGAAGAATTCATTTTCATATCACAATTCAAAAATACAGTAAAAAGAGTGGGAGAGTTGAGCAAACCTTGCGTTGAAGCCAAAGTCCATGCGTTGGTCATAGAATTTCAAAGAGGACGCATTGGACAGTGAAGTCTAGAAAGCAGCATCAAATTGGGACGAAGAGTTCTCCCAATTTCCTTGTGTGTTTAGAGTGATTCTAAAGCCACCTGAAAGCTCTGGAAGTCTAGTTTTTAGGGTAGGGTTCCGGAGAAAAATCTCGAAGGGATTGGGCTGGAAACTGAGAAGAAGACAGAAGGGTCAGTCTGTCGGATAAGCTTGAGCCAGTCTTGAAGATTTTAAGATTCCGGCCAAACCACGAAGATTTATGAGCTCAAATTTTAGGGTAAGCTTCCTCAGACAATTTAAAATATGTTTATAGAAGGACGATCTCAAAATAAGGTATAGAACTATGAGTAATCTGAGCTGTAAATTGAATCTGGATTCTAGGGGTGAAAAAGGGAGCCCGAGGTAGAAAAGGAACTACTAAAGTGAAAAGTTCCTAAGCGATCGAGGTGAGTAACTAAAACACTTTGACTAAAATTTTTTAATTACAATGTTTTATAGAAAGCATGTTTTAAAGAAGATTATTCTCATGCCAGCTAGTTTTACAGAGTGATTTCCAAGCAAACCATGAGTTATGTTTTAAACGCATGCACGTGTGGGAAGTTTGTTGAAAAGCTATTTATATGTGTTAAATATACCCAGCATGCGTTAGTATCTTTAAAGCTATGTTTTTATATGTGTTATACTTTACATGCTTTAAAGAAAGTTATTTATGACCAGTTTTACTTAAAATACGATACCGAAGGACGTTTGAGAAGGTATCCGCCCAACTAGATACTAAAGGACATTTGAGAAGGTATCTATTGGTACTGAAGGACGTTTGAGAAGGTACCAAACCAACCGGATACTAAAGGACGTTTGAAAAGGTATCCTAGTAGCTCGATACTGAAGAACATTTGAGAAAGTATCTGAGCAGAAGTACCTAAGGTATGATGGTACTTAGTATGGCCACGTGCACGTAGGTAGATAAAGTCAGAGATTGAGCAAAAGGGTTCTCTCTTGACTAGCAGTTGGTGTTGGGATTGTTTTTACCCACAGTGGGGTTATTCTCAACTGAGAAACAGTTTTACTGTTTTATGATTAAAACAGCTTTATATACTTTATGCTTGGAAAATGTTTATACTGCAATATAAGCTTATATTTCAGTTAAACTCTTTATTGAAATTTTGCATGAGAATCAATTATCTTTCTTAAGTCACTCACTGGGCGCAAGCTCACCCCATTTTCAAATGTTTTCCTTTCCCCCCCCCCCCCCCCTCCTCCATAGGTAGAGGTCAAATCTTCAGAAGATAAGCTCTGCATCTGCTCTACCACTAAAGGATAAAGATATTGTAACCCGTTTGTTAGGTGGTTACTATAACTATTGTACACATGTTAATGTTGTTCATATAGGGACTAGGGTTTTGGGCTTTGAGACTTGTGAATCTAGTGTTGTAATGACTCTAAACATGTTATGTTTTTTAATTAATAAATTTTTGGCCTATAGACATTCCACTGTATATGAGTTATATTTTGGTATCAGAGTTATTTCGCAAGAGTTATTAGGTAGTAAGTATCAGGCAAAGGGTTGATAACTACTGCAGTCACGCCCTTTCCTAGGCTAAGAGGGTGGGCTGGGGCGGGGTATGACATACAACCACCGTGAAGCAGCCACCATTGGAGCCAAGGAAGCAAGAAGTTGCAGCCGGTGGCTTCATACTCTCCACCCTTGTCTTTTATTTCATTCTTCTTATCATTAGTATTTGTATTATTCTGTAGAGATTGAAAAACTCTTATTATCAATATGAATGTCATTGCATTCTTCCATCCATCCATGTTTCTTCTTAGCATGAGCAACTAAATTCATAATGGGTTGGGAAGGATAAGACTAACATGTTACTAAGTAATACATAAGTAAGCATTCATCTTGTTTAGTGTATACTTCATAAACTATTTTAGATCAAATCGAGAGATTGCTCTAAATAGAATTAATCACTACTTGAGAAAGTAAGGGATTTTAGAACTCATTAAACAAGAGAAGAAGTAGCTTTGGAATTAAAAGTTAAGCTTCTGCATGAAATACTCATTGCATGCATCTGAGAGATAGGGTATTGTGGCTCAAAGCACTGAGAGGTGAAGTTTATAATTTATGAATAATTTGCATAAACGTGTGGCTTCAGCATTGCTCAGAAAATGTTAGTAGAAATATTTCTCAACCCTACTTTATTTATTGAAATCCCATCTTTTGACCCTCGTAAGCTGCTTCATTTCACGTTGTAATTGTCATCACATACCTACCATTGTCCATTGCATCTTCACTCACACGCCCACCATCATTCAGGCACTATAGTTGTAATTAATAAGGTAGATTAAGTAAATTCACGTCATCACATACTTGAAGAACAATTCGCGTTAAGATCGAAATAATTTCATCACAAAATAAGGTGTGATCCCTGTGCTCAATCCTAGACTATCCAAGACTCTGATTGAGCTTGCTCTTGGATTCAATTAGATAAAACAATGTGTTTATAAGTTTATAAGGTATGACTTAAGATTAATTTTTATCGCATCATTCCAAAACGCATCACTAGTAGAGAATGTGTGTGGTTGAGGTCAATGACTCATCATATTCGTGGAACATGTGGCTGGTCTTTCAGTAAAAATTTACCAAGGCATTATTTGAAGACAATACCGCATGTATGGCCTAAATTAAAGGAGGGTATATAAAAGGAGATGGAACAAACTCACCAAAAACTCTTCTACATGCATGACCTTGAAGAAAATGTCGACATTAGTGTTCAAAAAATTTCTTCAAAAGACAACTTGACAGACTTATTTACATAGGCATTACCCACACCAACATTCAAAAAGTTATTCACAATATTAGAATGCGACAACTCAGAGAACTCAAGTGATGTATTCATGAGGGGGAGTAGAAATACTGCACTATTTTTCAATGAGGCAGTCATTAACGTATATAAAATAATGTACTCTTTTTCATTCACTAGGATCGTGTGAGCTTGTCAACCGTGGGTATTCGCAAGTCGTCAAATGTTGTTGTTTTGAAGTTCGCCAAAATGTTTGTCAAGTTCCAAACTTACCAAAAATTTCTCTCCTTTTCTTTCCTTTACTCTCTCAGTCTTTCAATCTCCCCTCTCCCAATCTTTTAATCTCTACTCTCAACCTCTCATCCCCTTTCTTTATTTCCTCCTTTTTCAATCTTTGATTTTCCCCCACCTCTCCTATGTCAATCTTTTATCTCTCCCTTTATCCAATGTGTGAGTTCACAATTTTATGAGGGAAGTGTAGAGGTTGGAGTTGAGTGTTTTAAAGGAGATTTAAATGAAAAGAAGAGGAGAAATGGAGGAAGAAGTTTGAAGAAAAGGAGTGAATTGGGGAGGAAGGAAGAATAACGTTCAAAGAGTGGAAAGAGAAAATAATAATAATAATAAGAGAAATAAAATAACAAAAATAAAAAATAAAAAATAAACTAATAATAATAATAATAAGATAAATAAAATGACAAAAATAGAAAAATAGAAAATAAAAATATGGGATGTTTTAAATAGTAAAACTACTAAAAAAAATATTTTCAAATATAGAGAAATGTTACAGTCCATCAGTAATAGACACCAATAGACACTGATACACATCTATCAATATCTAACAACGATAGATGATAGTAGTCTATCGGTTTCTGTTAATGTCTATCACTGATAGACTATGACATTTTGCTATATTTGTAAATATTTTGGTTCATTTTACTATATTTGAAAACAAACCTAGTAATAAACTAATAATGATAAGAATAAGATAAAATAAAACAAATAAAATATAGAAAATAAAAAGAGATAATACAAAAATATATTAATATTGAGAATAAGAAGATAAATAAAACAAATAAAAAAATAATAAACATAAAATACAAAATAAAACAAAAATAAATAACAATAATAATAATGAAAATATAAATAAAACAAATAAAATAACATAAATAGAAAATAGAAAATAAAATAAGAATGAACTATTAAGAATAATAAGAAAAACTAATAGAAAATAGAAAATAGAAAATAAGAAAGAATAAGAATGATAAATAAATGCTAATAACAAAATTAAAATAATGAAACAAGTAAATAGATGACTAACTAATGCAAACCTTAAAAAAATAAAACTAAAATTAAAATTAAGAAGAAATTAAATTGTTAGAGTATCTTAACGTAAAATAGAATCAATAAGTACTCTAATTATACTTAATTTGAGTTTAAAACATGCTTCAAAGTAACAAAAGAAAGTTTGCTAAACACAATACCTTTGAAGAATCCTCTTCAATACCAGCTGAGTTCCACGTGAAAGAGCTTCAATCTTTAAGTAGACCACCATGAGGATCTTCTCTACTATTCTCTTACAAGGATTACGTGGTGGAAACAATAAATTGAGCTAGATGTATATAAGATATAAAGAGAGTTTAGAGGGTAATAGATTTCTGCAGAGTTCTTCAAGAAGTTCTTGTAAGCATGAATCAATTATTCAGCTAAGCACTTCAATTTATAGAACTTTCATGATGCAAATTCATAGCTTGTATAAAGGTCAGCTCCTCTTCATGGAGAAAATGGAATTAAGTGAATAGGTGGCTTATACCATAGTGGAGATTTCCACTCCACTTTGATTTTTTTATTTTCTAAATTAAACTTATTTAATTTCATTTATTAGTTTTATAAAAATTATTTTTTTAATAAAACTAATTAATTAATCCTTTTAATTAATTTTGTTAATTTAATATCTAGTATTAAATTAATAAATAAACAATTCCATCATAATGAAATTAATATTATACATTTAATATTTAAATCATATTTTAAACATTAATCATTTCTCCAATTTCGTTTAATTTCGATAAAATTAAACATTTTAATTGTATCAAATACAATAAATAGAAACCCTAATTGAATTTGAACATTTCAAATTCTAAACCTTAATTTCAAATCTTATTAAGATTACTCAATTTACTAATCCAAATTATGAGCTAGTAGAGGGACCTTATGAACCTTATGGACCTATAGATCATGAGCTCCAACGACTTGTAAATAATTGGTTTAAACTATTTAAACATAATTAATCACTATTCGTTAACTACCAAGACATTTCACTATAGCTCGATAATTGCACTCTCCTTACTGTAGATATATTTCTGTCCATTTTAACCATAATTGGTAAGTCAATCCTTCACAAGTCGTTAGTATTTACAGCTGGGTCAAAGATTACCATTTTACCCCTGTAAATACATCTTTCTCCTTAAGCTCCCACTAATCCCCCATTGAACAATTGATTTATAGTCCAACTTATAAATCATAACTCCCTCTTCCATGAAAGGGTGGATCTCGTTGTTCAAGACAAGACATCAATGCTTAAGAGAACAACCCGTCTGCTAATCCTAAATTAGGTAGGAGTGAATTCCATATTGCAAAGCTATGTTCCCAGCTATCTATCCGGTCTTATCCTCAAAATGGGAGGTTTATTGAGCAATGTTGTTGGACTATTCTCACCTATGCAGATCAAAGGATAATCTCGAATAAACAGATAGTTAATTCAGGATTAAGATCGAGTTACCCTAGGTCATTGAGTTTGAGATAGTCAGTTTTAACAGTAAACGGTTGTTATAAAGAAAAGTGACTATTTCGAGGTTCGGTCTTATGCAAACTCATTGTACAGGATGCCCCCACTCATTTGTCTCTACATGAATGATTTTTGGATTACATCATTTGTATCAGTATACAAAATGGGTCACATCCAATTGTGTCATCAGGATGAGGTACCTAATCTCATCTGTATACTTATAGATCATTTTGGCTACATACTAAAACTTGATCCATTTTTATGTACCACATAAAGTTAACATATTCATGTTATAGCCATGGATTCGTTTATTGGATTTTCATAGAATGATGCAATATCAATAGTAATTTATTGAATAAAAAATTCAACAACATTTTTATTGATAAATATAATATGTTAACAACATTTACGAACTACGAGTTTAGGTCATTCCCAATAAAATTTAAATAAATGGAATGGAAAGATAAAACAAAATAAAATAAATAATAAGTACATTGAAAGAAAGAAAGAAAAGATTAAATAAAAATTTCAGACCAAATATGATGTCTAAAGTTGCCCCCTTTGTGTATCCATTAATGATTGAAAGGATACACAAAGGAAAAAACAAAGTATTAGGAAGGCGAATGTTTAATTTGAAAAACAATGAAATGTTAGTGGAAAGCAACCAAATATAGTTTATTTGAACAACAGAATAAATAAATGGACCAAATTTGACTAGACTTCAACCACTTTATCTAGAATAGGGTTCAATTTAACTAACAATAAAGCAAATGACCTAACTTGACCAGGCTTCGACCTCAATTAAATAGCAATGTTCGATTTAACCAATAAAAAAATAAATAGATCTTACTCGACCAGGCTTCGATCTCAACTACATAGCAAAGTTCGATTTAACCAAGCAAAGAAAATGGACATGGCCTAACAAGGCTTCGACCTCAACTAAATAGCAAAGTTTGATTTGATAAAAAGTAAGCGGACTTGAATCGACCAAGCTTCAACCTCAGTTAAATAGCAAGGTTTGATTCAACCAACATTAAAGAAAATGGACATAGCTTAAAATAATTAATTACATTATGAAAATGATTTTTCAGAAATATGGAGCATCTTACTTGATTAAACCACTTTGTAACATTAGCCTCATAGTAGATTAGAAGATTGAGTAAGAATATGAATTTAGTTGGAAGCCAAGTGTTGGATAAGCCAATCGACGCATAACAAAAACTCTCTTTCTAAAGATGAACACGTGTATAAAAAATCTCTTGAATATAAGAGACTGGTTGTAATTTTCAACTTTTGAATGGGATAACAAAATATGATCAAGTGAATAAATCAAAGTGATCTAATTTCAACAATTATGAGAACTAAAAGTAGCTTCTCAAGAGTTCATCTCATACGTGCATCCTTTTTTTTAGTCCACTTAAGGTGTTTGATAAAATAACATCTTCCGAGCTTAATTTCTTTAGCATAATTCTTCGATGAAAATGTGGCTCAACTTTTCTTTGAATGTGAAAATCATTGAAAATTGAAGTCCCTTGCAAGAAAAATGTAATTCTTTCAACCATAACTTGGTCTTTAAATTTCATTTTAGCAGTGAAGGTCTTGTCCCAATTTCGTGACGGTGGTTTTACTTGTAAAATAATGAAGACTTTTTCCCTAATTTGATGATGATGGCTTCGCCATTAAAACCATGAAGGCTTTGCCTCGGTATAGTAGTGAAAGCTTTGCCCCAATACGATGACAATGACTTTGCTAATAAAATAATAAGGACGTTGCTCAATTGAAGCGGTGAAGGTGTTGCCTCAGTTTGAGGATGATGACTTTGGCAGTAAAATAATGAAGGCTTTGACCCAATGTAAAAATGAAGACTTTGCCTTAATTTGATGATTTGCAAAGCAGATCCTTTGAATAAAGTAGCTTCTTGCTCTACATTGACTGTTCCAATCTTGTAGTTTGACTTCATGGCCTTTTCATGATTTTTTTTTTAACTTTTTAGATAGCCAGTCTACTTTGATATGATTTGGTAAAATGGCTCAATCAGATATGAAAGATACTGATATTGTACAGATCTTCATTTGTAACATTAATCGTCATATTGTTGATGTTCCTTGGTACCATGCAAAGGTTGTCCCTTAAAAGAAACTCATTGAAGAGAACTGGGACTTTAAAGCTTATTCTCAAGTTACTAACTTCTTAGTTCTCAAAACCTTATCTTTGGTCTTGGAATTACTCTCTATTTGATGAAAGAGAGAAAGACAAGGATAGGAATTAATACAAGAATTTATATATGAATTAAATGAAGTGAAAAATGAAGAAATGTGGAAAATTACAAGTCATAGTTATGAAGCAACACATCGTAAGAATTCGATACACTAGAAGAAATTTGGGTTTTAATGTCGATTTTAAACCGATATTAAAGGGCTTTAATGTCGGTTGACAACCGACATTAAAGACCTTCAGTGAAATTTCCAACCGACATTAAAGCCTCTATTTTTTTTTTTAATTATTAACCGACATTGAAGCCCGAATCTATCCCTTTTTTTAAATTCCGTTGCCGAATCCATTTTTTGGTCAAAAAGTATAACATGGCACATCATCATTGAACGTTGTAGCTATGACATATTATTCATGTATGGATTGTAAATCTATTATATTTAATCCACAAATTCTGCTATAAAATTATAATTTAAAAGGCTGTACAATAATTCAGGTGTTGAAAATACAAATTACAAGTAATACAAACATTATGATTTTACAAACATTATGAGATTACTGTCTCTCTCCACTTGGTAAGTATGGATCCCTTCATAATTCTTCTTGAACCAACCCCCTAGCTTCAGCAGTGTCTGGTTATAGGCATCTTTGTCTGACCACTGTTGTTCAAAGGATCATAACAAAAAAGGTTTAAGACAAAGGATTGAAAGTGAAAATGTGATGAGAATTCATATTCAACTAACCGTGTTTATTGGGAATGTGCATAAATGGTACATTCAAGGCAAAATTCTTGTAGTGAATGTGTTGGATCTAAAGTTCCCCAAGAAAAAGCATAAAGAGGTTGCAATACCAAATATTTACTCCTTTGTTGCATCTGCAAAACAAGAAAACTCAATAGTTGAATAAATGAGAGAATCTTCTTTTTCAAGATCTTGAAGAAGAGAAGCTTGGTTACCTAGATATGAGATACGAAGACGATGGAAAATTTTTAAGAATACATACATCAATAAGCAAATTTAGCTCACAGTATACTTCAAACCTCAAAAGTTGTCACAAAGACTACCATAGTGCATGAATAACCCACAAACTACCATAGTGCGACCTACAAACTCGAGCACCTTGAATTTCTATTGTACTGAATTATTGGGAACTATGATAACTGTCCTAACAAGAAATCAATCTTTGTAATATCTCAAGCCAATAATTGGGGGGTGGGGATGCAATACCAATGGAAGAACAATAAAAATGAGTCTTTGAGAGAATAAATGATATATATATAATTTGTCTTTGAGAAAGAATAAATGATATATATATATTTTTTTTCCTTTTAAGATCTCCTTCCATGGAAAGTTTTCTATAAAATCTCGAGTAAAATTAATTCCTCCCCACGCCTCCCTGCACAGTGATTGAAAATATCTGAAGAGAGTATGAGAAATAACTCATCATGTGTAGAAGAAAGAAAACAAACTCATCTTGAGCAATTCATCTGCAAGTTGAAGTGGGAGACACCATCAAATGGAGAGCATAGTAGAACACGTTGGTTTTTTGTCTTTTTTTTTTATTTTTTTTAAAGTTTCAACATCCCATCACAGCACAGTTATACACAAAATTTGCAGATGGTTTCCTTGCAAGCAAATCCCACCTTGGAGGTCCTTCACTTGGAACCCATGAATTGAGTTCTATATAACCTTCCCCCATGGCCCTTGGTCCACCAATAACAATAAGCCTATCTCCACAAGCTCTAAATGCAAGCCCCCAACCATTAGTTGAAACTGCTCGTTCAGACAACCTCCCAACATTTCTATGAAGACTCGAAAAGCAACCAAAGGCTGTGAATTCTGAACATAACCAGTCACTAGAGTTGTCCATGCAATGATATTTCTTCTAGGCAAATTATCAAACACTTTGCAAGCAATTTCCATGACTCCACATTTCGCATAAACGTTAACAAGAAAAGTCATTACAAATAAGTCTTCATGAGTCCCAGTTTTTACGATATGTCCATGGATAATTTCCGCTTTTGCAGCTAAATTTCTATCTATACATTCTGAAAAGACAGAACATAAAGACTATTGAATTGTTTCAAATTATCTTGCTAATTAATTTGTTACCACTGATATCATCGTACTTCATGGCTCACCTAAAGTCCATATCCCTCACAGATTTATGCGCAATTGGTTCATCTAAAATGGGGCGCAAGCTTGGCCACTCCAAGATTCTGAGATGTCCATTTTATAGGTAATTTGATGTCAAAATAAATCCACAGTATTTTTGAGAAAGACAAGAATAAAAAAGAACCATGAATTCCCTGAACTAGATAACAGGTTTGTCCTTACGACCCCACAAGTAGCAAGTTTAGAACCATCAACACTGAAAATGAGGCAAGTCTGAGGACCGACATCTTGCCTGAGTATTCAAAATTTCAAGTGAATGGAAGTGATCATTTTATCAAAATTTCATGGCCAACACTAAAGTATTCAAACTACTATTTTTTCTGAAAAACTTACCTGAGCATAAAATTTATTAAAGTTTGTAAGATTTATAGGATTAGGCAATAAAAAAGTAATCATGGTTTGAGCACATACAACAGCCTTAGTACAATCCCACGAAAAATATGTTGTGAAGAAGCATGGTTCATTTCCTTCAGAGACTTTATATAACGGCACATTAGGAGACAATCCCTCTAGAGATGCAGCCATCTCCACATATTTCTGGGAAAAAAACGAAAATAGCATGAATGATAATTGAACTTTGAAGTGTACAAAATATAGTTCTCGACTCCTACTTGACCAATTTTCCAAGCATTTTGCTTTTCTTTGGGGTCAACGGATTGACCAATCCATATAAACACTTCAGCTTAAGTGTCAAGTATCAAGATATCCTCTATCAACAGATCATCTTGAGAGAAGGTGTTAATTTCCTCTACCTGCGCATGATAAATATAAGATCATCACACTGCATCTGGTTTAACTTCTTCATTAACAAGAATTTAAATATTCACCTGGAACTTTCCTGTAAGGACAAATGTGAAGATCAACCATCAAAATGGAAGCAGTCAAAATGGAAAGTCAGTAATGGTAATAGTTAAATGCCAAATGAGAACTTTTTTGTAACTTAAAAAGATAACACATGTCACCTCTAGTGAATGAAAATGCATACAAGTAGGGATCCCTGACAATATCCTGGGATACTTTTTTACTGTTGTAACTTTGTTTTCCTCTAGTGCAAATCAGAAGATTGAACTCTCTGTTCCTTCCTTTGCATGCTTCAAAGTAACACTTGGCTGTATTAGGGAGAAAATAACAGCTGTGTTAGCAAATATCAGTACACATATACAAAAAGAAGACTAAGACAAGATATCTTCAAACATTAAAAAACAATACTTATAACCTATAAACATCCAAAAAAGAAAGAAAAGTTATACAAGAAAATTTACCATTGTAACTATGGCTTGGCTCATTTTGAAAGGGGCAAGGAATGACTGAAACAGGGGAGGATCAGAACAACAGTGTATCTTCTATTCCTACCAATAATTGCAACATCGTACTTCCCCTCATGATTTTTATCCTTTAAGAATTGGACCACTTCCAAAGCTTTTGCCCTCTCTTGGATATTAGAATCCGCACCATTGAACTGAAATATCTTGCCTTTGGTGTCTAAGATGAACACATCATCATGATTTAGTGATGAACAAGCAAAAGGAACCTGGATAACCAAATGCAAAAATAAACATCAAAACTCCATGTCACTGGAAGAGACACTATTGGATACACAAACTCCTGGAAAGAAAAATTAAGTGTCTGTTTCATTCGGACAACTCACTTTCCTCTACAAACATATAATCGTGTTTCAAATTGTTCTTCCTCAGGTTTCTTAAATCCAAATGCAATACCTCCCTCCAATGGTATGATATAAGGTTTGAAGTATGACAAGAATTTTTCTGATTCGTGGCCTTGAATTTCTCTGTGTTGCACTGCACGTCCTCCAAGAGAAGCATCAAGCTCCACAGTTTTAATAGCTACAGTTCCTGCTTCATCCTAATATCATAGCCAGACTTATAAATTTGAAAATAAAAGATACATTTGAAAGCATAAGAAAATCAGGAAAGCAAACAAAACAATATGAACTATTTTTTAATATATTTTCTTGCATAATTCGAGTTTTTCCCCCTTTGTTAGACTTAACATTATCACTCAAAGAAACATGCTAGAGGTTCATTTGACATAATTTTCCACAGAAACTAAAGATCATGCTATATAAATTCAGGGAATTTGTAATACCATGGAAAATATTTACATTCAAGGTTACTTTGTATTTTTTCAAGTTCAGTCACTGATCTTCACCACATGGCTACACGTAAGAGCATTTCCATGAACCAAGATGCCCTTCTATTTCAGTTTCTCAATGTTGAGGCAAAAATCATTAAAACTTCTGACAAGAGATGGCTTCAAGATTGTATAGAAGCTTTACCGAGAGACAATCCATATTTTTTTTTACCAAGAATTAAGAGAAAAATACAATGCAATCTACTTGAACCTGGTGGCGCGTAGATATGGGTTGGCGGCAGCTAGCCAAGAACGGACCTGGTGGCGCCCACAGCAAAGACACGCGAACAACGAAGGAGACGTGGGCGATTGGGTGCGACGGCGCACAGTAGATCTAAGCGACTGATGAAACGCGGGCGATTGATGAGACGCAGAGCATATCTGAGCCAAGAATGGACCTGGTGGCACCCAGCAGATCCGGGCGACTAATGAGATGCAGAGCAGATTTGGGCCAAGAATGGACCTGGTGGCACGCAGCAGATCCGGGCGATTGATGAGACGCAGGCGATTGGGCAGTGTGGGTTGCACGATGCTGGGTTGCACGAAAAGGGACGGCGTGTGTCGAGCAGGAACGGCGAGCGGCGGCAGTCGATGATGGGAAAAATAGGGTTTAGAAAAGGGATAGATAGGGAAGTCTGGGAATGAAAGGGGGGAGCGGGAAATGAAAAAAAAATGGAGGGGAATGGGTTTTGTTTTTTAACAAAAAAAAAAAAAAAAAGAAAAGAAAAGCGGATCTTTAATGTCGGTTTTAAACCGACATTAAAGGTATACCTATAATGTCGGTTTAAAATTGACATTAAAGATTTATTTTTTTAAAAAAAAAAAATAAAACCGACATTATACATCCGGTTTCACTTTTTCCAACTGACATTAAAGTCCAAAATTTTTGTAGTGATACTATTTTATTATCCTTGAAGCCCTCTTGATTTGGGTGGATAATTGAAATATTTGCCCACATTTTATTGTCACATGCTAGCAAAAGAATTTCATTTAGAAAAATATAGAGGTTTACCATACAACTACATTTGATGAGAGTTGGCTAGGCACAAAGTTATATATAGTGCGTAATTTTTCACCTTTAAGAGGGATGTTTGTCCCAGTATGGTAATTAAAGCCTTGTTTGGAAGTGTGGTAGTAAGGCTTAACACATGAGAATTGTGAAGGTCAAGATTTTAAAATAATAATAATAATAATTAAAAAAAAATAAATAGGATTTTAGTTCAACGACGAAGTTTCAGAAAAAGGAATAAAATGTTGGTATTTGATTTTTTTCCTTTATACTCAGTAAGAGTACTAAAACATTTTTTTTTCTTTTTTCCTTTTTCTTCTTTTTTTCCTTTTTTTTTTCATATTTCTTCCAAATGACAACAAACCATGATTGCTCAAGACAATCTAACTAAGATTTTAAATGACAAAAATGATTAGAGTAAACTTAAAAACACTTCACTTTCAAAAATATTTAAAAGAAGTATGTAATTTCATTTTACTTCCAATGAAGAAAAAATTCAAAGAAACCTTTCCTAATGCAAGTGTTATGATATGAATAATGCTTGAATGCATAATGAAATTTTGACCTCTTTTAGAAAAACAAAATAGCTCAACTTCATATATTCTCACTATTTCAAGCATTTAGCTAAGACATGGTTTAATGTCACTCTATTGCTTTCTGAATTTTTATAAAGAATTCAAAGAAATCAACTTTATTAATAACGGAAGAGAATCAAAGATCTATATTGATTTTCATAATCAAATACACTAAATACTTCTAATTAAAATAAAGGCAAACTTCAAATTCCAGTGTTCGCCACTTGAAAAATTTAGCCAACATGCTTTAATCAAAGCTTGCATTTTATGTTTAAGGCTAAGACAGTTCCTATAGCTCCTACATGGTACTCGCAATTGGGTCATACCATAATGGATAGGGTGGTCGCTATGACTCCATAGGAGTTGGAGTTAATAGGCGATTTTGAAATAATGAGGGTAAAAGCTCGGTATAGGTTATTAGGATGGGATCATAGTTTTCCTCTTTTCTTTATTTCCTTGTTTCATGATTGTAAGGAGTAATTCGCTTCTTTGGTCTTGTATTCTATTGCACAACATATGGATACCCAGGAGCACATGTATTACACTTCATCTTGGGATGTGAAACGACTACTTGGGTTCTATCTATTTTCTTTGTTAAATCCTCATTGCTATTAGGGATTGATTAAATTGTGAGTTCCTTTAAAAGCATTGACACTTGCATAATTATATCTTTCCCTTTTAGGTCTTCTATGTTCTTCTCCATTTCGTGAAGGTTCAAATTGTCCCGATCTATGTTTCTATTATGCTCACGTCTTTGAAAGCAAATTTCTTCATTATCTTCAAGCTTCATTGGAAATAACTTTTTCAGAATACTCTTTTTTGTTCGATTTTGATAGCTCTACCTTATGCAATGAGTATCCGACTTAATAGTTTGTAGTTTTTTTAATATTCTCAAAATCATCGAAGAATTTTACCCCTTGATTTTGAATCTTGTCAATGTCTTGCCTCATTTTCATTATTTCTAAATTTTGAAATCTCAAGATTTTCTATCGAGTTTGGCTTAACTTCCAAGCTCCACATTTTGGATCATTATGACTCACTCTTGATCTGGTCAATAGCTCGTTTCATATTTTTAACTCATCATTTTATTCTTTCATTGTTTTGCCTTTTACCTTGTAAGAATAATAAGTGATTAATGCCTAGAATGATGAGTGACTTTGATTTTATAAGAATGGAACATGTGGTCGTTGAGCTATTTTGTTTTAAAAGAAAGGGTAAAGGAAATGTGTGTGTGTTTTTTTTTTTTTTTTTTTTTTTTTTTTTTTGACAAATGGCAACATGTTAAAGATTTGATAAAGAATGCAATAAATTTTGAATTATTTTTTAATGCATGTTTGAATATGCATGATTTTTTTTTTTTTTTTTTTTGGCAAAAAGGAGATGATTGTGCATATAAACAAAATGATAATGTCTTTTCAAATTTTGACTTCAAACCATGCATGTAGATGTGATGTCAGACCCTAAATGCAGCATGAGAGTTTTATGTGATAGTTGGAATTCATCTAAAATCATATATGAAATGAACATAGGTATACATGACCCTTTTTATTCTAAATGAATCTTGTGCTTACATGAGATACTAGAGACAATATCTTATTCTATAAGTACTCTAAACCTTAGATATGAATGGTGGAGAAAAACGTTGCAAGTGATTTGATTATTTTTTAGGAATGTCAGAAATGATATGAAGATAAATCCTAGAAAGATTAATGGTCTTAAATTAGTTTAATATTATGAAATAACCAATCAACTAACTGAATGAGGATATCATATGCTCACATATGTGCAATTATACTCTCCCAAAGGTCAACCCAACAAAATCTCCAAATTTTTATGTGTGATTCTAATCTAAGTGAGAAACTCGGTATTAAAAATGAGAGGATGCAATCAAGATCCAAACACAAAGATTATTTGAGATCATAGTATTATTTCTATTTCTTTGACAGAAACAAAATCTTATTTGATAAGTATTTCTTGTTTCTTGTAAGAGTCAATTAATGGTTTAAATATAATTTATTTGTGTAAAATAAAAAACATATAACATGTAATAAAATATTAAAAAAATTAAAATTTACATTATTGAATAGAAATCATTCTTAAAGCAAAACTAACGACAACAATACAACTATTGTTTTTATCTTTCAAATTTTGCTCAAATTTGATATGTAATATTATTTTTCGCCTGAATCATTCATCTTAAATGAAGTCGACTTTGTTGGAAACGGTGTCCTAATTCTCTTTGTAATCTCGTAGTTTGTAAATTTTGTATAAACATATTGTTGTTAATAAAATAAGTATTATTTTATCAGCATATACTCAATCCAATAAACTAAGATTTGAGATTATTTCATGTAATTTAAACAAGTGCGTAGAGACATACAAGTGGATCTTGTTTAAATAATAATCTAAATGGTCTGTAGTAGATGGATAAGGTTGGATACCTTATCCTAGTAACACTACGGATACAACCCGCTTTGTAAGTATTACAAATGTTGTAAAGTGCTTCAAATGATTTGATTCTGATCATTCATGTGGAGACATAAGAGCAGGGGTATCCTATACAAAGAGTTTGTATAAGATCAAACCACGAAATCATTAGTCTCTTTATATAACACCGTTAATAATAGAGACTTACATTTCATTAGGACGAACATAGGTGATATGGACCTGAATCCTGAGTGAGTTGTGAACTCCTGCTTATGGAGGTAATCCTTTGATTTGTATGACAAGTGGCTAAATTGTCAACTTAACAAGCCTACCATTTTGGGGATTCGTCTGACTGGGGAACTGGAACACAACTACACAAGACGGAATTCACTCAATCCCCGATGCAGGGGCAAGTAGATAAATTGCTCCCAGTTGATTTTGGGACTTGAACATAGTAGCCACACCCTCTCCTAGTCCGAAAGAAACTTGGTCATAGTTGGACTATAACTTATTGTTCATTAGAGGAATCAGTGGTACTTAAGGAGTTAGATGTAACTACAGGGGCAGGTATTTTGGCCTAGTTGTAATTACGACTAATTTGTGAAGGGTCATCGCATTGTTGATTGTTTATATCCAATGGACACATAAATTTATCTGTAGTGCGAAAAGTGCAACTTTCGATCTTTCGTGGAGTGACTGGCAGTTAACGGATGTTGGGTGATTTAATTAAAGAGTTTAATTAATTAAAGAGCTTCAATCTACAGGTTCATAAGGTCCCCTATATAGTTCAACAGGGATTTAATCTTTGTTAATTGAAGGAATTAATTATATATGATATAATTAATTAAACTGATTATATATGTGATATAATTAATATAATTTATTTGATACATTATATTTGAAGGTAATATGAGAAGAATTTGAATATGATTCAAATACCAATTATATGAATGAAATTTATGTAATTAAATATAAATATGATTTATATTGAGGGGAATTAAATATTTGAAATGATCCAAATATCATTTATATGGATGTGATTCATATAAGTGGATTTAATATAAATGTGATTTATATAAAATGTCATGTATAGTTGAGAGAGAATAAAATCTATAGTTTATGTTGTATTTGATGTAATATAAAACTATAGGTTGTATGTTATATTTGATATAACATATAGTGTATATAAAATTTAATTGGAATTAATAAAAAGGGAAGAAGTTATAACTCCCTCCCCATTCTCTCAAATTAACTTACATGGGATTAAGAAGTTGGATGAATCATCTTCTTCCTAAATTCTTTCAGAGAAATGTTCTCTCTAAGGAAAAACACACAGGGAAGAAAAGTTCTTCTCATCCCTCTCCTTCTCTCCATATCCTTCCCTCTTTAAAGAATTCAAGTAAAGCCCACAACTCTTGCTTGAATTCTTTATCCCAAGAGAATACAGATGGCTCTTAAGTGGTGGTGTCCATTCTTGAAGAAGGAGATCCGTGGAAGTTCCGTTCATGGCTTTTACGAGGGAATTCTTGAAGAAATGGTTCTTTAAAGGTAAGTGTTTCTGAAATCCTTTGTATTTGTTTTAAAGCATGTTGTAATTTTATGTAATTGTATATCTAGTTGTAGTTCTACCGTAAAACTTTATGTTTAATAAAAATGGAATTTGGGATGATCTCTACTTCCGCTCAAAGGATCTTTTTTTAAAATTTCCTTCAGACTCAAATGCAACTCAATTATATTATTACGTAAATATCGTAGTTAAAAAAATGTTTAAGTGAAGTTATATGAATGTTTAATATACAAAATTTATATATCGTAAAATTCTAATCAGTTTTAGGTATACTAGAATAAAAAACAAAAATTGAAATTGAAATTACATATTAACATGCATATTGTAAATTTTAAAGTTCAAAATTCAAAAAATATTTAAATATATATATTAAAATTTTGAAAATCAAAATAATACATAAATCTAAATATTGGAAATTTTAAATTTTAAAATTTAAGTAACATATAAATAACCAAAAATAAATAAATATAGAAGAAATATAACAAAATTAATATTTAAAAAATAGAAATATAAGAGAAAAATAGAAAAATAAAATAAAACCCTTTCCAAGAATCGAACTCCCATCCTTGAAGAGTGACGGATACCAGGCTCGCCTTCCTACCAGCTGACCAATGTTATAAAATTTACAAGAAATCATAAAAACTAAAAAACATAGAAAGACAAACTACCTTATAGCTTCTCTAATTTGTGGGAACATTTCTCAAATTTTAGGAAAAGAAAACGACAATTGTTATGGTCAGTTTTTTGAAAAATAAAAAAATGAAAATAAGAAACGAAAACGTTATCAAACAGACTCTAAGTGATCAATAATTAGTCAAAGATAGAATATGGTAAAAAAAGCAAATTAAAAAAATATTCAAAGATATCTTTAAGAAAATATAAAACATAGATCTTTTAGAAAGGTAAAATTAGATTAAAAAATAAAATAAGCGTAGAAATCGAAAAGACGAAGGAAAAAGGAATATATCATATATATATATAGTGAGACCCACCATATTTATTAATTAAATATAAATAATAATAATAATAAAATAGATGGGGTTGACTGCATTTATTAAATAAAAGGGAAAATATCTTTTTGATCCTTAGGTTTTGAATCTAGTTTATATTTAATTCATAGGTTTCAAAATGTTATTGGTTTCAATTTGGTTCCCAATTTTCAAAAGGTTACAATCTTTGACATTTGAGTTTTGCTTCAATTTGGTCTCTATGTTTCAAGATTTATATTTTTAACCTTGATTATTCACTTCATACTCATTTTCATCTTTACTAATAATTTATGTTAATAAATTAAAAATCACTAAAAGAAATATAATTAATTAAATTTCACTATTTTTTTTATCACTTTTAAATTTAAATTTAAAATTTTACTTCATATTTTTTTTAATTAATTTATAGAAATTAAAGTTAATGATTGAAAGTGAGTATTTTATAAAAAATTGAGGTTAAAAATGTAAAATCTTGAAACTCAATGATCAAATTAAAACAAAACTCAAATCTCAACAGTAAAATCACAATACTTTTTAAACTTGGAGACTAAATTGAAATAAAACTCAAAACTTATTGATCAAATGTGTAACATTTGAAAACCTAAGGACCAAATAAAAACTAAACCCAAAAGATATTTTTTTCCTTAAATAAATAATAATATAAAAATAAGTGGGTCCCACTACCTTTTTTTAAAAATCTTCTTCCCTTTTTCTCCTTGATTTTACCTTCCTTTTTCTTTCCTTTTTTTTTTTCCTTTATATTTCAAGTGGGTAACTAAGGATTTTCTGGGAGAAATTTCACAAAATGACCCAAAATCCAAAAATTTTTCTACCAATGACTTCTTCCTAAAAACTTTTCTACCACTAACCTTTTCTCTATGCGAAATATCAAAATTACCCTTATTTTTTAAAAAGCCTTCAGACCGCCATATTTCTTCTTCCTTCTACGATTCTCTCGGTCCTTCATTCAATATGCATTCAATACACCACTAACATTCCACCAAAACATTTATTCCCAACTAATATTCTGAAGAGAATGGAACGTCTCTCTCATTATTCACTTTCTGTCGTCGAGCTCCCCACGAAATTCTCTCGTTGTTCTCTCGTAGCTTTCTCTCAGAGTTTCAACCCAACATCTTCAGATTCCCTGGTAGCTTTCTCTCATAGCTTTCATCGTCGGATTCAGTCCACATTCTTCTTCCTTCAACGGTTTCTTCGGCTCTTCATTCAATGTACGATTTCTTCTCTCAGATCGCTTTCATAATAAGTGTCGTTTAGCATTAAATTACTACATGATCGTTTATAATTTACTACACAATCGTTATAATTTACTACATGATCGTTTATAATTTACTACACAATCATTTATAATTTACTACCAATTATATTTTGTACAACACCAAATACACTATACAATATGTAGTTTTAGCACAAATTTATCTAAAAGATTGCTTAGTTATTTATTTGCTTAGTTAAATGTACATCACCAATTGTATTCTACAAATTTAGCACAAATTTATCTAAACGAAAACTAAACGATCGCGTAATAGTTAGCTAAACGATCGCTTAGTATTATCTAAACGATCGCATAACAAAACCTAAACGATCACTTAGTATTAACCAAACGATCACTTTATAAATTATTACATGATCGCGTAACGGATATCTAAACGATCGCGTAATAGTTAGCTAAACGATCGCTTAGTAATATCTCTCTGATTGCTTAGTAATATCTATCTCATCGCTTAGTATTATCTAAACGATCGCATAACAAAACCTAAACGATCACTTAGTATTAGCCAAACGATCGCATAATGGAAATCTAAACGATCGGAACCATTAGCTAAACGATCGTTTAGTATTCTCTAAACAATCGTTTAATAAAAACTATAGTGGATAGCTACACGATCATTTAGTATTTTCTACACGATCGCTTAGTAATATCTCTCTGATCGCTTAGTAATATCTATTCGATCGCTTAATAATATCTAAATGCTCGCTTAAAGTATTCGTAGAGATGCGTTCACCGTACCGTCTGAAGGCTTTTTTTAAAACTGAGGGTAATTTTGAAATTTCGCATGGGAAACGGTAAGTGGTAGAAAATTTTTTAAGATGTCATTGGTAGAAAAGTTGTTGGATTTCGGGTCATTTAGTGAAATTTTCCATTTGCCAAAGGTTTGTCCGGAGGAGGTTGTGCTGTTCGCCAGACTGCTATGTTGTGGAAGGACGTCGGAATCGCTACTGTCGCCGGAGGAGTCATGAACCATGGGTACTCGAAAGTGGCCAGAGGTTGCGGTTTCGAAGTTCGCCAAAGCATTTGTCGAGTTCCAAACCTACCAAACCAAAACGATTTCTCTCCTTTTCTTTCTTTGCTCTCTCAATCTTTCGATCTGTACTCTCCCAATCTTTTAATCTTTATTTTCTCCTCTGTCAATCTTTCATTTTTCCCTTTTCTCCCCTATATCAATCTTTTATCTCTGTCTTTATCCACTGTATGAGTTCACAATTTTATAGGGGAAGTGTAGAGGTTGGAGTTGAGTGTTTTATAGGAATTCAAATGAAGAGAAGAGAGAAATGAAGGAAGAAGATTAAAGCTCATTTGGGGAGGAAGCAAGACTAACGTTGGGAGAAAAGAAACGAGAAACAAATAACAATAAATGAATAAACAAAATAACAAAATAAAAAGAAACTAATAAAAAGTAGGAGTATTCAAAAAAACCCGATGACCCGAAAAAATCGATCAACCCAACCCAACTCGTTCAGTTTGGGTTTAAATAAATGAAAATTTTATGGATTGGGTTGGTTCATGGGTCACCTAAAATAACTCAAACCAACCCGAACTTATTATTAACTTTAAAATGTAATTTTTTTTTTGCATGTACAATTAGATATACATGTATTTATTTTAATTTTTTTAATTTTATCAGATTTTTGGATAATTTTTTCTTCAACAACTCTTAAAAATAATTTTTTTTTTTGCACTTTGAAAAAAGATTATACATTGTATAAATTGAAATTGAGTTGTTAATCTTAATTAATATATGAAAATAGTTAAATCAAATTTTTACATATTAACATTTTACTTACTTTTATTAAAAAAATTAAATAAATGATCTGAGTAACCCGAACCAACCCAACTCAAATATTTCATGGTTGGGTTCATTTTTTAATGAAGGTTATTTGGATTAAAAAAATTTACAACCCAAATAATTTGGTTGGGTCTAAAATATTATTCAACCAAACCCAACCCACGAACATCTCTAATAAGAAGAAGAAAATAAAATCTAAAAAATAAAAATAAACTAATAATAAGAAGAAGATAAATAAACAAATAAAATAACAAAAGATGAAATATGAAATACAAAATAAATTAATAATAATAAATAAAAAAGATAAATAAAACAAATAAAATAATAAAAATAAAAAATAGAATAAAATAAAAAATAAACTAATAAGAATAATAATGATAAACAAATGTTAATAAACAAAATCAAAATAATGAAACGAGTGAATGGATAACTAACTGATGCAAACCTACAAAATAAATAATTAAAATTAAAATTAAGAAGAGGTTGAATTAAATTAAAATAAATGAAATGAAATATAAAATAAAATAAAATAAATAGTAAGTACATTCATATTTGAAAGAAAAAATAATTAAATAAAAATGTTGGATCAGATACCGTGTTTACAGCTGCATCCACTATGAATGTTGAATTTGTAGCATGCTTTGAGGCTACAATTAATGGTTTATAGTTGCATAACTTTATTTCGGGACTTGGAATTGTCGACAGTATTGTCAAGCAGTTGAAAATTTATCGTGATAATTCTGCAACAGTCTTCTTTTAAAAGAAGACAAATACTTAAAAGGTGCTAAATAAATGGAATTAAAATACTTTGTCATTAAAGAAGAAGGTCATAAACAAAAAGTGTCAATTAAACACATCTGTAACGACCCAACTCTCTATGACTTATACTAGGTCGTTACTATATGCATGCATACATTTCAAACCAACATATTTTCATGATTTGGCAAAAACCAACTAAATACTATGAAATAAGTAACTTTATAAAAATAAATAACTGAAATATATTTAATAGGGTACCCTTAAAACCATAAAACAAAACTAGGAAATTCTTATGAAAATTTAAAAGCACAAATATCAAAATTTCAAGTTCAAACATAAGACTAGAAATTTTGAAACATAAAATCTTGAAAACATTAGCAGAAACATATGACTGGTCCCAGTGGCTCGATCATAGATTTTGCATATCATTCGCCGGCGTATTCTTACCCTTACCTAAAGAAAAATAAACATAAAAAAGAATGAGTACAAAATACTCAGTAAGTAACTCCACTACAGAGGTCCGGTTAAACATCTATGTCCTTTAGATGCCACTTTCTAGTGGGACATGCATAAACCTCTATTTTCCATGGAATATCCATCAAGTGGATAATTGAACCAGCCCTACCGTAGGTTAGATGTACCTTTGGTAGGGTTGATTCAATTAATTAGTGAAATCCCGTAGGAAATCACAAACCTTTGGTGAATCCCGAAGGAAACACATAATTGGTGGATTCGAAGACGCACATAATCTGGTGGATCCGAAGACGCACAATAACTGGTAGACATGAAGGCGTACATAGTCTGGTGAACCCGAAGGTGCACAATAACTAGTAGACTCGAAGGCACACATAACTGAATATGAGGTGTACATAGCTATGGGTAGGAGGTAATTGTCGCTATCAAACGTAACCTACAACATAAACATAGTCCCACAAACATGAAATTAATTCATACACATATAACCTCTTAACAAACCATATAAGAATTTAATTCATGCTCGTACTCATACCATGCTTCAAACATAATTAAAATAAGCTTAATTATCGTCATACATCTCGATCATAACAGTCCTAGAATCCTCAAATTATTCTTAAATTTTTATCGTTCGGCTCAAAGGCGGTTTCAGTAGTTAGATTACTTACCTTGATATTAGGTCGAACCAAAAAGCAATTGAATCTTTATGGAATTTTTGAATCCTTAATCAAGCCTAAACATAAACCAAGCTTAAAAATTATAACTAAGACCTAATTCCAAACACCCAAATATTACCAAATATTTCTAAATAATCTTACCCAAGGCGTGGTCTGATTCGAAATCTCTCCAAACGTTGAATTTAAGCCCAAAACAATTATTCGAGCAACCAACCCCTTTCTAATCTCCACAATCTTTGAATTATATTCAAAATTCTTGCCGAAATCATCTTAACTTTGCTTGACAACATGCTAATGGCCTCTTAAAATCCTTCAATCTTTCAAATCCAACCCAAATCGATAGATCCTGTGATAACAAAAGCGAACGTCGCTTGAGCAGTGGCCAGAAGAATGTCATGAAGAAGAAACTGACGTGACGGCTTCGGACGGCATCGAACGAGGTGGCTGGATGGAGGAGTGAGCAACTAAGGTCACAACGCAGCTAGAATAGGGGCATAGGCGGCGCGAACAAAGGCGAGGGGAGGCAAGGTGGCACGACTTGAATCGAGGGAAGGGAAGGCTGAGCGGCGCACAACAATCGTGGGTTGTCGCCTGTTGGGGTTGATGCCCTAAATCTCGTAGAGTCCTATAGTTTGTAAACTTTGTATGAACAAACTCTTATGTGATTAATAATATATGATATTTTATTCACTTTGACTATAAAATATGTGATATTTTAGTTGCATTTAACCACAAACCAATAAACTAACATCTAAGATTATCATTGTAACTTAAACATGTATGTGGAGACATACAGGTGGATCATGTTTAAATGATAACCTAAATGATCTGTAGTAGATGGATAAGGCTGGGTAACTTATCCTGGTGATAATACGAGTATGGCTCGCTTTGTTGGTGTTACAATTGTTGTAAAGTACTACAAATGGATTTGATCTTGAACATTCATGTATTAGACATGCGAGCGGGGATATACTATACAAAGAAGTTTGTATAAGACTGGACCATGAAATGTTTAGTCTCATTATATAACACCATTCATAATAAAGTCTTACATTTCACTAAGATGACCATAGGTAATATGACTTGAATCCTGAGTGAGTTGTGAACTCCTGTTTATGAGGGCGGTCCTTTGATTTGTATGGGTAAGAGTGGCCAGATCGTCGACTCAATAAGGCTATCATTTTGGAAATTCAGCTGATTGTAGAGCTGGGAATATAGTTACATAAGATGAAATTCACTCCTCCAAAGCAGGGGTACGTAGATAAATTGCTCCCTTAAGGGCTGATTCTGGGTCTTCAACAATGTGGCGTTATACCCTCTCCTGGCTCGAAAGAGTTTAGTCATAGTGGGACTATGATCTATTGTTCGTTGGAGGGATCAGTGGTACTTAAGAAGTTAGATGTAACTACAGAGGAAAAATAGTAATTTGACCCAGTTTTACTTACGAGCGTTTGTGAAGAGTCATTGTATTGTTGATTGGTTATATCCAATGGACACAGAAATATATCTATGGTGCGATGAATGCATATGTTGGTCTTTAGTGGAGTGTCTGACAGTTAATGGATAATGAATAATGTAATTAAAGAGTTTAATTAATTATTCATGTACCGTTGGAGTTTCAAGCTATAAGTCCATAAGGTCCCCTTGGTAGCTCAGAACGATTTAGTTGAGAATCAGTTTTGGATTAATTTAAATTGTTCAAATTAATAAAAGGGTTTAATTATATATGATATAATTGTCATAATGTATTTCATACATTATAGTTTGATAAGAAGAAATAAATATTTGAATGAGATTCAAATATATTTTCTATGAATGTGATTCATAGTTGTTAGATTTAATATAAATATGATTTATATTAAATGTCATAAAATAGTGAAAAGAAACTATAGTTTATACAATATATGATACAATATTAAAACTATAGAGTATATGTTATATTTGATATAACATATAATTTAATATAAATATAATATGATAAGTTAGTCATCATATTTTTTTATATTTTTTTATTATTATTTGAATAATAACTCCCCTATTTTCTCTCCAACCACTTTAGTGGGTGGTTATTGATTTTGTGGCAAGAGGAATAAAAGAAAAGTGTTTTTCTTCTTCTTACTCAACGATTGAACAATTGCACGATTTGCTATTGAGAGTTTTACAGAAAAGTTCTGTGTTTTTCTTGAAAGCATCCTCAATCTACTTCCTCCACACTCAAACTATCCCTCCTAACCAAAATAGTCAAAGCCCACCACTCCCCCCGAGAATACCAAAGGCTCTTTGTGGTAGTGTCCCTGTTACTGTTCGAGGTATCTTAAAGAAGGTTTTCAAGAGTTGTTGTTTCTGTTTGAGGCTCGTGACTGTTCGAGGGAGTTTCACGAAGAAAGGTTCTTCAAGGGTAATGTATCTTGAACCCTTTATTTCTTGTAAAAGCATGTTGTATTTTAACTTTAAATGCATATCTACTGTATGTTTACTGTAAATTATATTTTCAATAATTAATGGAATTTGGATGATCCGCTTCCGCTCAAGGATCTCTTCAATACTAGTTCATTCAATTGGTATCAGAGTCAAGTTGTTGGTTTCTTATTCCAAATTCCATTTTTTGTATTGAATTCGTTTGCAGTACTGATGGGTTTTATTTTATGCATTGCATTTATATTATAAATGTTTGTGGATGAATTGTTGATGGATGTTTACGGGATAGAAATCTCTGTTTATGGTTTTCTGTTTAATTTACAAAGTTGTATTGTAAGGGCCCCTGCGTTTTTGGGCAATAAATTGCAATCGAGTATGTAAATTTGTTTAAGTTTTTGAGTCGCTCGCGAGGCTTCAGAAGGAGGGTTGCAGTGCGTTTCGATGGATAAGACAAAATGGAAAATTGGAGGTTGTCGCATCGTGTAGCTAGAGCTAAACGATCGTTTAGTTTTTGTTATGCAATCGTGTAGAGTTTGCTACATGATCGTGTAGCATTTGCTAAATGATCGCATAGCTAATGCTACGCGATTGTGTAGAGTTTGCTACACGATCGTGTTGTGTTGGTTGCATGATCGCACAGGCGCTCGCTTGGTAGACAAACGTGCGGTATATGATACTCAATGCATCCTTGCGTGCTACACGATCGTGTAGACTATCATACTCATCGCATAGTTGTCAGCTACACGATCGCATAGTATGTGATACTCGACGTATGGATGTTTACTACACGATCACATAGACTTTCATGCTCATCGCATAATAATAAGCTACACGATCGTATATACTCAACGCCTCACTGCTTGACGATTGGGCGTTTGCTACACGATCAGTTGTAAGGGTCCTTTATGGAGTGGTTTAAGGCGAGCGGTTCAGGACCCAGTTCACTTGTTCCGAACTAATGGACTCATTTTTGTAATAGATTAGCCTTTTAATTTCTTTTTAGAGATGTTCTATCCTGATCCATCAACTTTAATTTAAATATACATATGATGTATGTTTATTTTATATGCCATAATGTATGTCATATAGTTTTAAAACCTACCATAGGTTATACATTTATTTTCATGCATTATTTTATATTAGAAGTGTTATAATATATTAGTATGCATGATTTAAATTACATAAAGCATGCTCATGCATCATTAATATAAGAGTTATAGTATATGTATGCATGAATTATAGCATGTCCATGCATTATTTATATTATAAATGTTACAATATAAGGTTGAATGCTTGTATGGAATGTATCTATAGCATAGTTCATTACTTAATTATATAAAAGTTATATATATTAGTAATGAATGAACATTGCATGAAGCATGACACTATCTTAGGTTAATTTATAATTGTTATAAATAACTTATGTATGTCATTCATATAATGGTTGGTTTTAATTGTTTCATTTACTTATAATTGTTATAATAAATGAAATTAGAATTAAAATCAACAATAAAGAGTTGCATGCAAACCTTAGGCTATAATTATTTTTTAAAAATGTTTTAAAATTTGATTGAGATAGACCTAAGATCATGATTAGAAATCTAAGTTCAATATTTTAAATCGGTTTAATAAGATCAAATTGATTCCTAATAAAAGATTAAATATGTAACAAATGTACCTATAACGGACCTTTTGTCTAAGGTTAGTTCTGGCTAGGTTGGAGTACTTAAGTCAATAGAAACGTCACACCCCTACTTGGGAACTCTACCCAGAAAGATGAATTAGATAGATTTGTTACATGCATGTAAATTTGATGAAAATCTATTAAAGAATTTAATAAGATTTGAATCAAAGTTGTCTAATCATCAAAGACAAGTGTTGTTTTTTAGTAAATTAAACAAACACTTAGATAAAATCAGTAGTCGAATTTTCTAAGTTAATGAACCCTAGGTAGAACACTTAGTGAGAGGAAAATGGGGTATAAGATACTTCACTTTTACCTCTATATGTTTCTCCCTAAAAGTTCACACCGTGAGATCTACTCTCAGCCTTGAGGTACCATAGGTGTCACCCTATGGGTGGTATTTGGGTAGGTCAATACCAAGGTGAATTGAGAGATAAGTGGGAGCGGGACGTGTGACAACATATCCCTTGGTCTCTCTCATTAGGTTGGATAAAGTTTCACGCATCGCCTCGAGGCATCGTGGTATCCCTCTAAAGGATGACAGTATTGCATGGCGCTTTATTTGATCTCCAAAAATGGATAGGGTTGCTTTAGTCTTTTGTTCCAATCGACTTTTCCCTAAAGTTGACTCATTGACGCGGGACTCTAGATCCTAAAATGAGGAGTTACACTTACACATAATTGTTAAGGATATTAACAAATTCCGGACCGAACAATGGTGACTATTAGTTACAGTTACAAGGAGTTGTTTCTGTCTAATGGTTGAGAATGTCTCATTTTAGTGAAGGGGCACTTGATCACCCCACGGTGACTTTTGTCCTGCCTAATTGAACCATTATTGTAAAATAAATGTCACTTAGGGTACACTAGACTATTTTGCTAAAACTTGATTGGTTTTCTAAAAGTGGTTTAATGCAAGTAAACTAAATTAAGTTTGTTCTTTTTCAGCAATTTAATATGGCTACCGCTACTCTTAGTTTACTTGCCGCTAAAAAATTAACTGGCGAAATTACGCTAGTTGGAAAAACACGATCAACACGATTTTGATCATCGATGACCTACGTTTCGTCCTGATGGAGGAGTGTCCTCCCATTCCACCTTCTACTGCTCCTCGAAATGTTCAGAAAGCATACGAGCGCTGGACAAGGGCAAACGAGAAGGTTTAAGCGTATATCTTGGCAAGCCTTAACAAAGTCTTGGCCAAGAAGTATGAGCCATGCTCACTACCCGTGAGATCATGGAGCCCCTGGAGGGAATGTTCGGACAACCATCCACACAACTCAGACACGACGCTCTTAAGTATATTTTCAATGTCCGTATGCAAGGGGGGCATCTGTTCGAGAACATGTTCTCAACATGATGATCCACTTTAAGTGGTAGAGATGAACAGGTTAAGCATCGATGAGGCCAACAAGGTTAGCATCATACTGGAATATTTACCAGAAAGTTTTCTGCACTTCCATAGCCATGCTGTTCCGAACAGGATTGAATACAATCTGACTACCTTGCTCAATGAACTACAGACTTTCCAATCCTTGTTGAAAATCAAGGAGTAGAAGGGTGAAACAAATGTTGTTTCATCTTCTAAAAAGTTCCATAAAGATTCGACCTCAGGAACTAAGTCTGTACCTTCTTCCTTCGGCACCAAAAAGTGGAAGAAGAAGAAGGGTGGAAAAAGGAAGGTTGCTGCTAACCTAGGAGTTATTGCTCAAAGGGTTAGACAACCAGTGAGTGTTGACAAGGGAAAATGTTTCCATCGCAACCAGGATGGACACTGGAAAAGGAACTGCCCCAGATGTTTAGCAGAAAAGAAGAAGGCCAAATAAGGTAAGTGTGATTTGCTTGTCTTGGAAACTTGTTTAGTAGAAAATGGTAATTCTACCTAGATTCCAAGAAAACCTGTATTCCGAAGGAATCAGTTTCCCTCTCCGAGGACTCACTGGATGGGTCGAATGGTGATGGTAGAGGAAGCCCCTGCCCTGCTCTGATTTATAAGTAAGTATCTCTTGTAAAATATGAGCAACACCAAATCTTTCTAGAGCCCAAACCTCTATTTCTCCCACCCGTTTTCCACCTTGCTTGGTAGTTATTGATAGTTGTCTTGTCAGGTAAGTAAGGGTCCGAAGAAGGTAAGGCTAACCTCAGATTTTAGGTCAATAAGTGAGAAAGTTCTTTTTGCCATTAGGACCGGTCTGACGATGAATAAGGCATACGGCGTGACAATTTGTTGACATACAATTGATGAGGCTATCACATACATTTCCCTTGGTATACCTCTACAAAGATAAGAGATTCGAGAAAGAATTTCACCGATAGCAACTCTTCGACCCAAAACTTCCCAATCAAACACGAACAACGACTACCATTATCCGATCACATTTTTCCTTCTTCTTCTGAAACCTTGGGGAATTCGTCTCGCCTATGAGTAGTAAAATGACGTTACGGCTTCCTGCTTCAGTGCGCTCTGGCACCAACTAATTTAGCACCTTCTAAGATCTCATCTCGTTGAAGGGTTTCAGAGCTTAGTCTGTACTCTGACTAAGGGTTGTCATGATCTTAAGAAATTTGCTTAACTCTTTAGAATATTAGAAAAGGGAGAAAGATCCAAGTGCAAGCATTGAGTCAAATTCAGGTATAGCAATGTAGTTCTTGTCTCCCTCTCCTACCTAGAGCATTCAAATAGGTAGCATGGATTTGTCATTAAAAAGATAGTTGAGAGAATAGAAGATTCAAAGCCAAAGACAGCGAGTAACAGAGTGACTAAGGTTGAAGATGTAACATTAGCCGCTGTTTAAGCTTGAACTCTCTTTCTCGATTGCTACTATTAGTTGAGGCTACCTAATGGAGCAAGGCTGCCGAAGTCACGGAACGTACGAGACTATACTATTTTTATAATCGCAGAAAATTTTGTTCGATTAGATATTAAGGATTCGCCACACAGAAGCGTTCTCGACGTCACTTACTCTTATTTAGAAAATGTTATTATTAAGCAAACAAAGAAGAAAAAGAGATTTTTTTAACTAAAAAGGACCTATAGTCAGACTATTGACTGAAAATTGTGTATATAAAGTCTTGAACCTACTCTTACAAGAAAGTAAGTAATCTCAGGACCCGGGCATTTATCCAATGCTTAATTTTAGGCATTAGTCTATTTTCGCGAGTCTGAAAGCCTGATCCGTGTGCGGATCCTTCTTTGGACTTATCAACGAACGTTCATGTTAGAATTCCATGGTTGGAGTTATAATGCATGTTTCGAATCGTCTTTAGGCAAGAGCTATACTACCCCTCATGAATCTATTCTTCAGCCCAGTAACCAATGTACATAGGGCGTAGCCTTAACCAATAGGATACACCACTCACTGGCGGAGTGGGTTTAACAGCTTCGAAGGAAGGGTGAGCAGCTATGGCTACATTATTCAGCTTCCCCTCGCTATCTTTGTCTTTTCTTTTCTAGAATCCCCTTCTTTACTAGTAAAGTTTTAGGTTTGATTTTTTAAGAAGAAGAGTCATTCGATCATATTCCCTATACCCAACTCATGGGTCTTTCTTAGTAAAGGATCAAAACGAGGAAACGTCTTATGCCATATCGACCGAGTCATTTCTCGGAGGACATGGTCCCAAAATGACTTCTATATATTGAACGAAATCTGCTGCTACTAGAAGAGCGATGCCTTGGGACCAGGCTCGAAGGAAGGAGAAACTACCTAACTTAGAGAGCTAGTAGGGACTAGAAGGTAGGAGGCTTATTGCCACACATAAAGAAACGCCCTAAGGGCCTTTATATCATTCCTAGTCAGGAATGTAGGGCAGGGGAAGCAGAATGCCTTATGTAGCTAGGAGTGCAGGGACGGTAAATCCTTCGACCCCCCAAGTATCCCGCAACCCAACCATAACTCTAAAGGGTAAAATGTGAGTCCGTAGGCCTCATATATCGGTCAAGTGGGGTACCCTGATGGAGACATAAAGCTTAATTTAGCTGCCCCCCAGGAAAAGGGCGAGTTACTAAGTGGGCAAGTCCATTTCTTTTAGCGAGAGGAGATTCCTCACGTAACAAGGTAATAACCGATTTTCTATTAGATTAGACCATTGTTCCTCATTTTCTATATGTCCTATATGTAGATGGGAAGTACACACCGAATGTAGCATTAAACCAATGTTAGTAAGCACTTGGCTTTAGAGCCCTATCACGTAAGGGAGAAGAAAGACTGAATGTGTGAAGCATACGGGGGGTAAGAAGGGACCTACGAACGAAACAAAACAAAAAACATGAAAGAATTTCGTAGTGGCTAGGGGGAGGGGCGGCTGGGCTGCCTTTTCAATTAATCTCCGGCTGCCCCCTAATTACTAGACCAACCTGGTGCGAGTTGTAAGGAGTCTTGGTCTCGAGTCAAGCTGAGGCATCATTTCATTCTCGTAACGGGAGTAAGTGCACCGCAAGACCAGACAAGTGACTCCCTCGCCTCCCAGCGGCGGTTTTTAAAGTGAAGTCATTTCCTAAACTAAGAAAGACAAATCCTCTTATTCTACGATAATTCAAGCTGCAGCTTCATGAGTCTGCTCGGAACCAGTCGATTCTTGAGCCATTCGTTCTCCCCTCTCGGTTGGCGTTTGCCAGCCACTAGAGCAAGTAAGAGAACAATCAGTGAATGAACAACAAGAACCCCAGATCTTGACCGGATTGTACATCTTTGTGTCTAGCTATGTATATGGATGTGCATAAAGAAGGGACGAGACATCTTTCTCCTTTTCTTTTTTTTTTTGGGGGGGGGGGGGGGGGGGGGGTGGGGAAGGGGAGGGAGGAGGATCGGAATGGGAGCTCGAGAAGTAAGTGCCTTGCTCAATGCTTTTCTTCTTATCTGTAGCCCGAAGTTGATGCTACTTTAGTTGAGTAGCTCTACTTCTGCTATCTAGCTTTGAACCCGGAAGTAGTATCGCAAGCAGAGTTTTTTTTTTATATCCTAATGGATCTTTTTTAATGAAAGTCAAGCAGGAACTCTTGTCGTAGCTATTATTCTTATTATTCCTGTCAAATTTGTGCCTTTGTTGTCTATGATAGATACCTGAAGAAAGGAAGAAAGAAGTCGCACAATCGAGGAATTGTTAATTTGACTCGGTTAAGCTGTTTCGCCCCTCTTTCCTTTTTTGTTATTGAAAACGGGGCAACTTTCTCGCTTGTTGCTTTATAAAGATTGTAGGGGCGCGTTAGTGCCCTTCCTTCAGCTGCCCCCGCCCTATCCCGGCCCGAAAGTTCGCTTCTGGCGACTAGCTTCTACCGCTAACGCTTGGACTTGGAAGCAAGCTACAGCTACCTTGAATCAATCAATGAATGAAAAGAAAGAAAGCGCTTACCGAGGAATAGAAAGGGAGGATAGGTTGGTTCGAGGACTCGTTGGTCAAAGGAAAGGGGAGGTCCTGATGTCGGGACAGAGCCGTATGAGGCGAGAGTGTCATGTATGGTTCCTTTGAGAAGGGTATGATACCACCACCTACCAGGACCGACGAGCGGTCCACGGAGCTGCATCCCTACTCACTGGTCCATGCACATTGCTCTCTCTAGGAGGTTGGCCGCCTATCCTAGATCTTCCTATTTTCAAGAAGATCCCAGGCTCGATCTGGTTTAGTATCAAGGTGATTCTCTTTTTGTTTCTATATATATGGGTTCGTGCAACATTTCCACGATATCGTTATGATCAATTAATGGGACTTGGACGGAAAGTGTTCTTGTCTTTATCATTAGCTCGAGTAGTTGTCGTTTCTGGTGTTTCAGTCACCTTTCAATGGCTCCCTTAATTATGTGCGAGGAATTCTCAAGTTGCTTGAACTTGGTGAGAGGAATTTCCCTCGTCGAGTAATGGGAAGCGGGCTAGTCCCCGAAAATGCCCGTTCTTTTGTCGTTGGGGCCCAAAATCTTCCTTGCTTTCCTCACAAATCCCATCGCGCAGAAGCTATCCTTTGACGAATGCAAGTAAGGTCACTTGCTTAATCTCCGTTGGCGACAAGGAAGGAGGCATTGGAAAGAAGACTATACCATACTAAAGTAAAGAGGCATTCGAGAAGCGACTAGTCGCTTCTGGCCAAGTATCTCAAGCTGAGTTTTTTTTTTTTAATACCCTAATGGATCTTTTTGAATGAAAGTCAAACGGGAACTCTTGCTGATGTTGTAGCTTTTGTCGCAACTCTTATTCTTACTGAGAAAGGCGAAGTGAGAATAGCTTCTAACGTTCCCGTTGGAGATACAAGTATTGTCATAGCTGCTGTCGAAGGGAGATGCGAGCACTTCTGCCGAAGCAAGAACGGTTGGCGCTAATCTTGTGGAGTGTTCGACAGTTAACGGATGGTGAAGAATGTAATTAAAAAGTTTAATTAATTATTCATGTACCGTTAGAGCTTCAAGCTACAGGTTCATAAGGTCCCCTTGGTAGCTCAAAAGGATTTAGTTGAGAGTCGGTTTTTGGGTTAATTTGAATTATTCAAATTAATAAGAGGGATTTAATTATATATGATATAATTAAATTGTTTTAATTATATATGATATAATTATCATAATGTATTTAATACATTATAGTTTAATGGGAGAAAATAAATATTTGAATGAGATTCAAATATATTTTCTATGAATGTGATTCATATTCGTTAAATTTAATATAAATATGATTTATATTAAATGCCATAAAATAGAGAAAAGAAACTATAGTTTATATTGTATGTGATATAATATTAAAACTATAGGTTATATATTATATTTGATATACCATATAATTTAATATAATATAATATAATATAATAAGTTAGTTATCATATTTATTTATATTATTTTATTATTATTTGAATAATAAATTCTCTCTTTTCTCTCCAACCACCTTAGTGGTTGGTTATTGATTTTGTGGAAAGAGGAATAGAAAAAAGTGTTTTTCTTCTTCTTGCTCAACGATTGAACGATTGCATGATTTGCTATTGAGAGTTTTACAGAAAAGTTCTGTGTTTTTCTTAAGAGCATCCTCAATCTACTTCCTCCACATCCAAACTATTCTTCTTAATCAAAATAGTCAGAGCCCACCACTCTTGGGTTCTCACTCCGAGAATACCAAAAACACTTTGTGGTAGTGTCCTTGTTACTGTTCGAGGTATCTTGAAGAAGGTCTCCAAGGGTTGCTATTTCTGTTCGAGGCTCGTGACTATTCGAGAGAGTTTCACGAAAAAAGGTTCTTGAAGGGTAATGTATCTTGAACCCTTTATTTCTTGTAAAAACATGTTGTAGTTTAACTTTAAATGCATATCTACTGTATATTTATTGTAAATTATGTTTTCAATAATTAATGAAATTCGGACGATCCACTTCCACTCAAAGATCTCTTCAGTACGAGTTCCTTCATGGCTGGCTGGAGGAGAGGGGCAGCGGCTAGGGCTCTTGGGACGCACAATCGAAGAAAAAAAGAAAATAAAGGGGGAGGTTATGCATGTGGGTGAAGAAGAAGGGAGAGAGAGATTTTTGAAAGAAAAAAAAACAAAAGTTTATTTTATTTTATTCTATATACTTTATTTTATTCGATCTTATTTTATTATTTCCTTCAAGACACACATATATATATAAATATATATTTTTTAAAACCCTTTCCTTTTCCTCTAAAATTCAAATTTCAAAATCAAACCAATTTTTCTGATTTAAATTCAATTTTCGACATTAACTTAAAAATTAAATTAATTCGACATAAATTCCAACATTTTCTTTAAATAAAACTAAATTTCAAAATTAACAAAAATGTCCTCAATTATTACAAAATACTGAATCGAATTTACGAACACTTGGGATGTTTCAACATCAACATTAATCTTATGATTGTAGATCCACTAACTAAATGATTGCCATCAAAGATATTTAACGAACATGCAAATGTATGGGCATTAATGGATAGCATTATTGATATTATGATTATGTTATTTGATACTTTCATTTATTTATTGTTTCTGATTTATCTTACAGTTTCGTTTCTTATGATTTGTAAATGCATAAATGAATTACATAAATTAAACAAGACATTATCTTTGATAAAGATACTTATTGTTGGATTGTTATTGATTACCTTAATTATAGATCATGTTAGATGAAGAACTATTTCCGTGATACATAAAAAAGAGTATGTCAATACAATAGTGTGAGTATTTGCTTAGCTAAAAAACAAAAAGGTCATGCTTAGAATAAACAAAATGAAGATGAAAAACACATGCATACTTGATTTTATCACTAACTCTTCTAGTTAACATGATTGAATTTCGAGGATGAAATTCTCACAAAGGGGTTGTCTCTTAGTTTTTGGTACATTGTAAAAACACCGAGTTGTTTATTTTGAAATATTCTGGTTAGAGGAAGTTTAAAGATAATTGGAAATAATAAATTGAATAGATAACTAAGGGCAAAAGGGAGAATTCCACAATGTTAAGGATAAAACCGTCTTTTCACTATTTAATTAAAAGAGTTTTGATAAAATGGAACAAAATTGGTGGAATATTATTGTGTGTGTATGTATATATATATAGTAAAATTGTCTCTTCACTCTTTAATAATATAGTTTTGATAAAATGGAATAAAATTAGTGGAATATTGATGTAAGAATTAGTATATAAATAAATTGAGAATAATTTAAAGAAACTATGGTGATAGCTTGGAGTATTTATAGTGGAGCACTTGAACCAATGCCATATTCTTCCATGACAAAGTTCGTACTTAAGGTCGGTAGCTAGAGTGAACTTATTTGGTGGATGACAATGTGTTATATTTGTTATGATTTAACAATTAGGGCTTGTTCTAATGACGATTTGGCAATAATTGTTTTTTTGGTTTCTTGCTTCAAGTTTGTTATGTCTTGTATAGGTGAAGTGTGATTAAATTCTTAGCTGCCATCTCTGTCTTTTTTCACGATTTGTTTTGATCTAATATTTGTCTACTTTATATTTTTATTTGATTCAATAAGGTGTTTCATACTGTAGAAATATTATCATTTTCTGTTTTAAATTTTCTTCTTATTTCAATAGAGAATGACACGAGTTGAGGAGTTGTGGGAGCGCTTAGCTCGAGCAGCCTTAAGAAGGGATAGAATTGGTATTGATGCTTATGAATGCCCTGAAAGTGACATTACTGGGAATGTACCATCTTCACTTGCAAACAATAGATATATTGATGAAATCTTGAGAGCTGCAGATGAAATTCAAGATGAAGATCCTGATATCTCGAGAATATGTATGCTATCCTTTAATTTCAAATTTTTATTTATATGCTTTTAAACATTATTTTTTTTTGCTCATTAATATTGGGAAAAATAGATTCTACAAGTCATGAGACCTTGAAAAAAAAGTTCTTCCAGTTTAATCTTCTTCTTCGTTTTTTTAGTGGGACTAAATGCACGTTGGATTTTATGGACTATGATAACCTACTAGATAACATGCGGTTTCATATCTAAATCAATTGATAATTAGAGTAGTAACTCATTTATCTTATAAAATTTGTAAAGTCTCTTAATTTTTTCAGCGTGGGTCCTCATCAAAACATTATAAATGAAGAGAAGGATTTGGTAGAAAGTTTTTGAATGTCACATCACCATTACATTGTTCATTCCATTAAGTATTTTAAAAAGTCCTTCTAAGCATGCGCCTAGACTCAAGACATCTAGTGCATTGCCTCTTCAAGGAAAGATTCACAAAATAAGGTGCGTGCTTGTAAAATCCTAAGGCTCAAAGCCCAAAATTCTATTACGTTTTTTTTCTTCCATGAAACTGACTTCTGTTTTCCCTTTTTTTTTCCCTTTACCTTCACTTAAATAAAATCGAACTTTTGGCTCTTACTATTATTATTATTATTATTTTATATATCATCGTTAAAGGAAAATAAAACTTTAAATTTGCTTAGATATCCCAATTATCCATTTTCTATAAAATTAAATTGTTTCCTTCATAATTTTTTTCAATTATTCATCTAATTAAGACTACAAGGTGTCGATGGTTACACAAAATTTTTTAAGTCAGTTACGACAATTCTATTCCTGACATAAAAAATATAATAAAGATATAATAATAGTAAAAGCCAAAAGTTCGATTTGATCTTTCTTTTTAAGGAAAGTTTGATTTGACCTCTAGTTAACGTAATAAAATAAAAAAGCTGACCAAGTCAAATTAAATTTAAACAAACTTTCTGAATTTTAAATTTAGGAATATCTAAGCATGTTCAAATATTGTTTATTTAAATATGATAAAAAAAAATAGTAAAAGCCAAAAGGTTGATTTGATCCTCTATTTTTTTTTTTTTTTGAGGAAACTTTGATTTGATTTGATTTAAGGTAGAAAAAAAAGCACAGAATTCAGTTTCACGAATATAAAAATTGAAGCTTTGAACGTAGATTGTGCCACGTGGGGGGTCTGCATATACACATGTAGACCCTCTTCAGGAAAGCTTTTCTCTTTAGAAGGCTTTTCAAATTGGCTTGTTAAAGGATTATAGTTAAATAGGCTAGAGGACTCCTTAGAAGACGTTTGACATAAAGGATAATGTTAAGAATATGATAACCACATTTTGTTACCATAAATACTATTTATCCTCAATTAGTTATCGTTAATACTATTTCAAAATCCCAATTTGCTAACGTATTTATTATTTGCTACAATTTTCACTATTTTATATTAATCATTTTTTTACTTTTTGCTACCGTGTTTACTATTTCCTTCTCAAACTAAAATAGTTTACATCTCAAACATATAATATCATAACTCAAACTAAAATGATCTACACCCAAACACAAACTATTATAATCAAACTATAATAACTAACTCTTTGCCTCAAACACCCCCTTAAGAGTTGTTTGAGGGGTCTATAATGAAATATTTTAATTCCTTATTTTACTCTGTTCAACTCTATGTATTCGGTGGAGTAAGACTAAACTCATGAACTTATCATCCTAGGTTGGAATAAGTTGACAGGATCACTTTTGTACGTTCTTATATCCCACTAAATTTGTAATATAATATAATTTAAAATCCATATTTAAATTAAACATTTAAGATTTTATTTATAATAATGAGCTCATTCTATCACTACAGTTTTCAATTCAACTTCCTTTCCCATCATTTTTATTTTTATCCTTCCTTCAATTCTTCACACATTTTAATACTCTTGTAATTTTTAGTAATTGCGAGCTCATCATTTTTAAAAACGTTTTGAAACCGCTTAAGAAGTAAAAATAGGGTCGAATGAGAAGTTAATGAAACACTCTCACTCTCCATCTCTCCTTTCTGTCTTCGACATTCATTCTCTGCCCTGCATCTCTCTAGACCCCTTCGGATCTTTGATTCCACCACCTCCTTCACATTATTCAAGACAAAAAAGCTTCTCCAATGATGCCGTTGTGTTAATGCTTATATAGGGAGATTATTCTCCAAGCAGTCGGCAATTTTCGAATCACCCCTCTCAAGGAATCAAAGAAACAATCATCTCTTTGCCAGGTTCTTCTATTAACTTTAGACCAAACGTTCGGATTAATAATGTAAGGTTCTAGTCCTTTATCTACTGAACAAATCCCCTCAAGCCTTCACTCAACTGTGGAAATTTATCAGATTCTTCATTAGGTGAAGTGAGCTTATATTTCCTGATTTGAATCATGAAAAATTATTTCATGGGTTACCAGAGGGTTTAAGGGTCTTCTCAGAACCCTGATTTAAATCTTATTTAGGAGACCAAAAGGGAGGATTTTGACATTCTTTTTATCTAATCATTGTGGAGCTCAAGAGATTTTGGTTGCTAAATCAGGTGGTTTGTTAATCTTTTGGGGCCCTTCTCCTTCCGGCTTTTGTAACAGTTGGTTGCTACACAAAGAATGCTGCCTAAAGATGAATCTTCAGTTGCTGGATTGGGCAGGTTTTTGGCATTTTTTTTTGTAAACTCAGGTTAACCAAACAAGCTTTGAAGACATGGTTTTCTGAGTTTGGGGAAAAAGGTTGAACAAGGAAAAATACCTTCTTGCTGAGTGTGATTTCATCCACTTGAAATTATCATCTGAGCTGCAGTTAAAGGAGAGCTTTATTGAGTAAAGGAATTATATTCAGAGGAGTAAGTTAAATTAGCTTAGGCTGGGGGATGAAAATTGGCTTAATTGCTCAAAATTCTTCAAATAAATCTTCCAAGTCATTCATTATGCCCTCAGTTTGTCCTCTTTGTTTGATGGATTATGAAGATTCTCTTCATATTTTCTTTGAATGCTGTTATTCAATGGAATGTTGGAGCAGAACTTTTTGGGCTAATGCAGTGAAAGCTCTCCTTTCAGAAATTTGGTTTGAGAGAATCAACATATGTCAAGACAAGCCACTTCCTTTTTCTGTTCGTTATGTGATTGCTCAAGTCAAAGCCTCGTCATGGTGTTCTCTATCTAAACACTTTGCTGATTATTCAACTCAAGTTGTTTGTTTAAACTTGAATGCTTTTCAGGCTTCTTCAGAAGTTTAGTCTATGTTTTATATTATGGTTCTAGCCTTGTTTTGGCCAGTTCGTAGTTTTTATTTTTGTTTCCTCTAATGTACTTTGAGCATTAGACTCGTTCATTATTTCAATGAAAAGTCTGGTTTCCTTTAAAAAGCAAAAGAATAAAAGAACATTGGGTCGTCAGTGAACTGGAGGTGTAATAATGACATCTTCTCCTTCCTGACCTAAAAAGCCACGACAAAAGTCTTCTCTACTTCTCTTGAAATGAGCCTACTCAATTATAGGGAAAATGTTGTCTTTGTTTTATTGTAATTATTTATTGCTTATATATGTATTAATTGGACATCTTAGTTCTGTATTTTTTGTCTGCCAAAAAGTTATTTACCTCACAAGAAATAGATATTTGAAGTAATATTATCATGATAAATGACGAATGTCAACACTTTTCCATTGAATGACATGTACAACTGAACTAAATTCTTCTGAATGCCAATTTTATATGTCAAGTTTATCATTTTGTAACAATTGCAAAATAATATTCATGTATACTTTGAAGATTCTTAGGACTCCTTATATTCCCTTTGATATGATATTCTAATTAGTTTTATAAATGCATTTATAGATAATTCCTAAGCACTTCAAGTTTCTTTTGTTTCCTTTCATACAAGATTCTGTATTTTCTTTGCCTGTAGTATGTGAACATGCATGTTCACTTGCGCAAAACACGGATCCTAATAGTGAGGGAAGAGGTGTTTTGCAATTCAAAACTGGTTTGATGTCTACCATTAAGGTATGTTCATTTTCGTAAATTTTTTTGAGTATTGGTTGATCTATGGTGGTCAGATTTCTTGTCAACCTTATTATTTTCTTTTCACATTAAATTTAAAGCTCTTGCTTTTTTATTGTTTGAGAATTTAAGGCATCTACCTGCTTGCAACTTTGATTTTTATATGGTTGCTAATTTGGCTTATTTCATCCTTCGATTAAATCTTGATTGTTTGAGAGATATTTTTCAGCAAAAGCTAGCCAAGGGGGAGGGTGAAACCATAGATAGAAGCCAGGACATTACTCGGTTACAGGAGTTCTACAAACTATACCGAGAGAAAAATAATGTAGATAAGCTTTGGGAAGATGAAATGAAATTGAGGAAATCTGGTGCTTTCAGCGGTAATCTTGGAGAGTAAGTTCATTGACAAAAGTAGTTACCTCTTGTCATATCCTTCATGATGTCTTTTATTAGCTGCTCTTGTTTTCTTGAACATGTCTCTTTTTCTTAAAAAGAGACGGCATTTTTTTTTGGGTATAAAGATATACCAGCTTCACAGAGCTATAGTTTTTCTTTCTCACTACAAATTGGAAACGTCTATTGTACTACCTTTAATATGGGTCCTTTTGTATCTATGTATATTTTTGAATATTTCATTTAATCAATGAAATTGTTTCTTATCAACAAAAGAAATGATGAAAAGAGAATAATGCTCAAGGTATAAAAAAAAATTAAAAAAGGGCAACAAATCCTTATACAACAAAGCAAAATATCTACGCAGAAAATTGAAACAATCCAAATAAAGCAAGGAAGACAAAACTCTAAGTGATCTCAAACTAGAAACCAAGAAATCGGCTAATCTTGGAAGGCTAAAATTTTTTGTTAGGATACCTCCTAACAAGAGTATTAAAAAAACACCAAGAATAAACGAAGAACACTGGAATATGAAAACATATTGAAATATGTTATAATATCATAATAACATTATAAAGATAACCACTAGCCTTTTGAGAGGGCTAGACTCTCCCAAACTTCTCAAAGGAAATCCCACAAAATGCTTCGCACATTTCTTCTCAATCCACTCCTTCTATTTATAACTAAAGCCCTAATGAAAGACACCAACGAGCGTTTATGGATTGCATTGTTTGTGCAATTTTGTGAAAGATTTGGGACGAAAGAAATGCAAGAATCTTCCAAGAAAAAAGCAAGATCAAAGAGGACATCATTAATTCTGGCTGTCTTTAATACATTTTTTTTGGCGAAAAGATATACCAGCTTTAAAAAGCTATAGTTTTTCTTTGCTCACTACAAATTGGAAACATCTATTGTACTACTACTCCCTTTAATATTCGTCCTTTTGTAACCATGGATATTTTTGGTTATTTCATTTAATCAATGAAATTGTTTTTTTTCAAAAAAAAAAGAAAATTCAGATGACAATAACTGAAGAAGAGTGTGAAAAAAATATAAAAATCCCGGGAGACTTTTATTCTTTTCATTGGAACTTCTTAAATATCAACAAGAAGTTCTAGTGTCCTATTCAACTTATTTTTGATTATAATCCTGATGTGATAATTGTTTCTATTGCAGTGTCCAGTTAAAAATTCTACAAAATTTAATAGTGATGTAATCTGCTCCAAGAATGCAAAGAGTAATTCTTTATTAATGAATAGAAAGAATGGCCATAGGCCTATTTATACAAGAAAGGTGACTGATCACCTACACAACCGGTCACTGAGACTCATTACTTAACTGACCGGTTACTAACAAATTCTAACCAACTGGACTAAACTTATAAAACAACCAAATGCTTAACAATATATTTAATTAACCATTAACTTAAAAGAGTATAATTCTTCTTCTACATCAGCTCTATCCGCCCGAGAAGACCAAACTTGTACTTGAGTTTGGTTGTGTGAGCTCAAAGCCATCTGGTGGATGGTAATGATGTACATCTGAAACATTAAATGTTGAGCTAATCTTCATTGTAGGAGGTAGATCAATGCGATAGGCATTAGTTTCCAATTTTTTGATGATAGGAAAGGGTCCGATCTTCTTGTTTGTGAGCTTAGAGTGCTGTCCAGTTGGTAATCTGTTTTTCTTTAAGTGTACCATAACCAAGTCTCCACCTTAAATTCAATAGCTCTTTTGTGTTCATCAGCTTTGGTTTTGTAAAAATTAGTAGTTGCTTCTAAATGTTGGCAAACTTCTTCATGGATTTTCTTCACTCTTTCGGCCATAATATTCGCTTCAGCATTTAGGTCGACTGGAATAGGTAAGTTAGCAAGATCTAAAGTTAGTCTTGGTACTTGAGTGTAGACTATTTTGAATGGGCATTTCCCCATGGAACGATTTATCATGTTGTTGAAAGCAAATTCAGCCTGTGCTAGAGTTAGATCCCAATGTCGGGGTTCGTCTCCACTTAAACATCTTAGAAGGTTGCCAAGTGTTCTATTTGTAACCATGGTTTGCCTGTTCGTTTGATGATGACTCGTAGAGCTAAAAAGTAAGTCAGTGCTGAAACGTTTCCATAAAGATTTCCAGAGGTAGCTCATGAATTTGATGTCTCTATCGGATACAATGCTCGCTTTTCGGTATTCCATGTAGTCGAACAATTTCCCTAAAAAATAAGTTTGCAACATTCAAAGCGTCATTAGTATTTTTGCAAGCCAAAAAATGTGTCATTTTACAAAATCTATCAACAACGACTAAAACGGAATCATATCGTCTTTGAGTTCTAGGTAAACCAAGGACAAAATCCATTGAGAGGTCTTCCCGAAGTCCTTGGTTTGTGCTTGTACCTTTAGAACTTTGACAGATAAAACACCGTGTAACAAAATTAGTAACATCTTTTTGACAAGATGTCCAGCTAAACCATTGGAATGTGCTTCCTTTAAAAGTGATTCTCTAAGTGATGTGTATGGTATACAAAGAGTGTCATTTTTTAAAAGAAAACCATAAAAAATATGAAAATCTTTTGCTAGAAGGTGGTTAGAACAGTTATACCATGTCTTAAAATCTATATCAGTGGAGTATAAATCTTTTAAATGATTAAAAGCAATAATTTCACCTTGAAGGAGGGTGAGAAGTGTACCTTTTCTACTTAGTGTGTCTGCCACTTTGTTGATATTACTTGGAGTATGTTTTATAACAAATTGAATCGTTAAAGCCAAGGAATTGTAACCACCTAGCATGCATACGACTAATAGAATTTTGAGATTGTAGAAATTTTAAAAAAAAATGGTTAGTTAACAAAACGATTTTTTGCCTAGGAGATAATGTTCCCATTGTTTTAAAGCTCGAACTAAAGAGTAAAGCTCTTGTTCATAAGTGGACCATTTTTGTCTAGGCAAACTAAGTTTTTTACTAAAGAATTCAATAGGGTGTTTGTTTTGGCTAAGGACAGCTCCTATCCCAATATCTGAAGCATCTACGGAGACTTCGAAGGGTTTAGTAAAATCAAGAAAGCCCAAAACAGGGGTTGTACTAAGGGCTGTTTTAAGGTGACTAAAACTTGCAGCCTGTTCTTCTCCCCAAGAAAATGGAACTTTGTTCTTTAAACAAGAAGTTAAAGGCCCTGCAATAGTATTAAAATTTTAATGAATTTTTTGTAGAATGAAGCTAAGCCTATATGTCATCGAAATAGACTACTACAAAATTATTGAGATAGGAAAGAGAATTTGATTCATTAATCTCATGAAAGTGATCGGGGCATTGGATAGACCAAATGGCATGACTAACCATTCAAAAGGCCCCTCATTTGTTTTGAATGCTGTTTTCCACTCATCTCCGGGGCGTATTCTAGTTTTGATGGTACCCACTTCTAAGGTCTATTTTAGAAAAGATAGATGCTCCTCCTAATTCATCTAGTAAATCCGATCGTCTAGGAATAGGGCCATATTTGGTTGTTATTTTGTTAATTGCCCTACTATCAACACAAAGGTGTCATGAACCATCCTTTTTAGGTGTAAGTAAAGCTGGGACGGCACATGGGCTGATACTAGGTTGAATATGCCCTTTTTCTAAGTGTTTATGGATTTCATTATGTAAAATTTCATATTCTTTGGGGCTCATACGATAGTGGGTAAATCAGGTAAGGTACTACTTGGAGTTGAATCTATGTGATGCTGAATATTTCTGAGGGGAGGTAAGTGTGCTGGTTCCTCTAAAAGAGAAGGGAATTCTTTTAGTAGTTGAGAGATTTGGGGGTCTACTAGATCTGATTAGGAGACTCAAAAGGATCTGTTTTAACTATAAAGGCCAAAAGGGATTTGTCCTTAGAAGATAAAAGATCTTTGGCCTGAGATAAAGAAAAATTTGCTTACTTGTTGATGGAGTTACCTTGTTTGGAGTGACTTGTTTACTGAGGGGAAGGAGGACAACTTTCTTTCCCATCCAATTGAATTCGTATGTATTGTCCCTGCAATTATGAAGTTTTGTTGTCATATTGCCATAGGCACTCGAGGAGAATATGACACACGTCCATCTCGTGGACATCACAGAGGATTTGGCCTTGGTATAGATTCCCGATGGATAAAGGCACAGTACAAATCTCTTTTACATCCGTTTCCCCATTCTTTGTGATCCAATCGACTTTGTACGGGTTGGGGTGTGGTTCAGCTGTAAGATTGAGTGTATTGACCACTAGGTTAGAAGAATAATGGCATCAAGAGGAATTAGACAAGGAGACCCTCTTTCTCCTTTTCTTTTCCTTTTAGTAAGTGAAGTACTTTCACTTGGTCAATAGAATTCATGAAAAAGGTTTGTATAAAGGTTTTGTGGTAGGAAAGGATAATATCCATATTTCAATTCTCCAATTCGCAGACGACACCCTTTTATTTTGTAGAAACGATGATAGAATGTTAGAGATTCTCTGGAAAACTCTTACATTATATGAATGGTGCTCTGGGTAGAAAATAAATTGGGAAAAGTCAGCCATATGTGGAATTAATATTGAAGACTCCAAGCAAGAAGCTGTGGCATCAAGGTTAGGTTGTAAATCTTTACAGCTGCTTTTTTTATACCTATGTCTTCCTTTGGGCGGTTATCCAAAAAAATTAGACTTTTGGCAGCCGGTGTTAGACAAGTTTCAGGGTAAACTTGATAAATGGAGAAGGTACAACCTCTCAAGAGGTGGTAGGGCAATTCTATGCAATTTAGTGCTTTCAAATTTACCGACCTATTATATGTCTTCCTTCTTAATGCCAGAAAAGGTCATTTCTTCTATGAAAAGAATCATGAGAAATTTCTTTTTGGGAAGGACATAAAGGAGGGAAACTAAATCATTTGGTAAAATGGGAGATTGTATAAAAAAAAGTTGAGGATGGGGGACTGGCACTAGGAGGTTTAAAAAGCAGAAATTTGGCTCTTCTTGCCAAATGGGGGTGGCGTTTTTTCCATGAGAATTCTTCTCTATGGACACAAGTTATAAAGAGTATTCAGGGTAGAAATTTTGGTGATTGGCACACTTCGGGAAAGTCCTTTTGTAGTCTTCGTAGTCCTTGGATCAGCATATCAAAAATCTGGTTGAAAGTAGAAGCCTTGGCAGTCCTCAAACTTGGAAATGGAAGCAGAATTGCCTTCTGGCATGACTCTTGGGCTGGTAGTACACCCCTGAAATACCAGACTTTCAGACTTTGCTTCTCTTGATTTCCAACCTAAAGCCTTCTCTCAGACCTGACTATCGTTCTTGGTCCTTAGAAGCAAGTGGTTTATTCACGGTAAAATCTATGTCTAACCATCTTGCCTTGGCCTCACCTATTGACACCCACCTTTTAAAAGATTTGTGGAAGACCAATAGCCCTCGAAGGGTGAATATTACGGTCTGGATCTTGCTGTTTGGATCCCTAAACAGTGCATCAGTTCTGCAACACAAGCTGCCCTCCCATTTTATTTCTCCGGATCAATGTGTTTTATGTAAATCAGCTGGATAAGACTTGCAACACTTGTTCTTTGACTGCTTCTTTGCAAGAAATTATTGATTAGTCCTTTTTAAATCCTTCAACATCAGCTGGGTTTTCGACTTTACTTGTAAAAAGAATGTTCAGCAGTTACTCACTGGTCCTATCCTCAAAAAAGTCCCAAATCTGATTTGGTGCAATGCAGTAAAAGCAATATTAGTTGAAATTTGGTTCGAAAGAAATCAAAGAATCTTTCAAGATAGAGAACACACTTGGTTCTTCCACTATGAGGCCGCTAAACTTAATGCTTCTCAATGGTGTTCTCTTTCAAAGCACTTTGAAGCCTACTCACTTCAAGATTTATGTTTGAATTGGCAAGCATTCATCTATCCAAACTTGAAGACTCAAGTAGTTAGGTTCATTTTATGATTCTCTTGTTTTCCCTCTTGGTTTGTACTTTGGCCATATAAAGAGGGTGTTTTTTCTGTTTTTTCAATTCTCTTGTAAGTTTCATATTTTCTGTCTTTGTTTGAGTTCTATGGACATGATAAGGACAATAAGGGGGTGTCAACCTAGTTGAGATGTCCGGGTGCATCTCCTGATCCCGTATCTTGTATCGATCCTATTCAAGTGCACGTCTCTTGTACTTTCTTTTTATGAATTAATAAAAAGTTTGTTTCCTTTTCAAAAAAAAAAAAAAAAAAGAAAGAAAGAATGGCCATAGGCCTATTTATACCAGAAAGGTGACTGATCACCTACACAACCGGTCACCAAGACTAGTTACCTAACTGACCGGTTACTAACAAAGTCTAACCAACTGGACTAAACTTATAAAACAACCAAATGCTTAACAATATATTTAATTAATCAGCAACTTAAAAAGAGTATAATTCTTCTTCTCCATCAAATAATTTTCAACAGTTTATTTTTATGGGTAATGCAATTTAAGAAATTTATTAGATTTGATGGCATTAAATATTGTTTCTCTCTGTGATGGAATGATTGGAGGCAAGTCACTATAAAACTTTTGCAACAAAACTAGTGTTTTCGGTTGTCTGGACGCTAACTTTCATGCATTATATACTCTTATTGGTATTCCTGGGTTTTTAATGGTCTGGATTGAACATTTAATATTTCTGATGTTCGATGAGAGCATATTCCTCTTGTCAGAACTTTTTTGTTTCCTCTTGTTAGTGTTAAAGCAATGCACCTTTTTAGCTTCTCCTTGTATCTTAAGAATTATTTTATTTTATTTTTATTTTTCAATGAATCTTTTCAGTGTAAAGTTGCAATAGAAAACCTTCACATTAATTTTCTAACTTAGAGCAGAGAAACAACCTATATCTTCTAGGCTGTTTAATATATAAAAGCATCTTCTGCTTTTTTTGTCCTCCTGAGGTTTTCTTCTGTTTGATATTTAATATAAAGTTACCTGTTGCCTATCCAACATTTTATTAAAAAACAAAAATACAGATATGCCGATGAGAAACTAATATTAGAAAATACATCTATACAACCCCCAATGCTTTCATTTTTCCAGCTTAAGCTTTGTATTTTGATGTAATGATATCATTAGACTGCTTGTACCTTTGTTGTGTTTCTTTTGATTATTGGACTGTTTTGATTAGATTTTGTATGGACATAATGAAGGTGCTAAGGGGGTGTCAACCTAATTGAGATTCTCGGCTGCATCTCCCGATCCTTAGGATTCTTTTTGCTCATTTTGTATCATTATTGTACTTTAAGCATTAGTCTCATTTCATTAATTCAATGAAGAGGTTTGTTTTCGTTTCAAACCCTTCCCCCCAAATTTTCTTAGTTTATTTTGTTTACATCGGTTATTGGCTAACATGTGTCACTTGTGACCTATATATATTCCTATGAGTACTTAATTATCTTGTATCATGGATGGGTAATAAATTAGTTTTTACATAATTTTTAAGGTTGGAACGGAAAACGTTGAAGCGAACAAAAGTCTTTGCAACCCTGAAAGTATTGGCAATGGTACTGGAGCGACTCAGTGATGCAATTCCTAAAGAGGTTGGCCTTACAATTATCTTGTGGTATTATGCGTATATAGAAATGATTGGTGCAAGTATTTTAAGGATCATTATTTTGTAAATATAAAGTTGAACCTTTGTTTTTGTTTCTTATTTTAATATTTGTTTAAAAGAAGAAAACAAAAAGAAAGAAATAAGTATTTAATTGGTAAATGAAGTTACGGAAGAGAGGGTGAGATATGCTCACCTAAAGCAACGTTGTTTGATAGTCAAAATAGTGAAGGTAGATTATGTAGTTCCACTAGTGAACGTTTTTTTTTGTTGAAAAGAAAAAAAAAAAAAAAAAAAGAAAAGAAAAGGAAACAACATTTTTTGTTGAAAAATGTTGTTTTAGCCCTAAGTGTTTTTTTTTTTTTGTCTTTTACTTGGTGTCTATAGTTTTAGGGTTTCTGACTTGTGGCTATTTATATCTATGGCTGGGTGCTGTGTAAGATGTATCAAAATTAATAAAAATTCTCTATCGTGATTTTTTCTCCCTGACCTAGGGTTTTCCATGTAAATTTGGTTTTCTTTCTTCTACTCTTTATTTTTCAATATGGTATTAGAGCAAGGTGATGAAACCTTAGCTGTGATAGAAGAAATTCAATCATCAACCCTAGCAGGTGATGGGACTCCGGTGGAAAATTCACAGAATGCTGAAATTAGGGCGGTTGTCGATCGTTACCTTCGGTCCCTTCTTGGCCCGATGTAGATTCATCTGCAGCCATTTGGAGCAGAAGCAGCCGCCCAGCGGCCCAACCTTGGTTCATCCTCAGTCGCGCCCCAGCCAGTTGGCTCCTCGTTCGTGCAGCACCAACCAGTGTCGAGAATTCCAGTTGGCCCCATCCCTTCGATCATGCAGCAATATCAACTTGGACAGCCGATTGGGCGGTTTTCCTTCTCATCCGGTCATTCAAGCCTCGTCGATTGGGGTTTCGGTAGCCGATCAGCCGATCGTTCAAGCCTCATCGACGCTGGGACCAGCTACCAACTCTGTAGCAATTCTCGGTGGCTTCCAGGGTTCAGCGCTACCTCCTTCAACCTACCCAGCCATGTCTTTGCCTGGTTCATCAAGCCAACCGCCGGTCCAGCCGGTCCAGCCGGTCTAGTATTTTGTCCAGCCGGTTCATGCTTCTTCCATGTCTGCCGAAACATCTTTTCCAAGGGCCTATGGGCAGAAACATCCCATGCCTACTCTGTTTCAAGCTGAGTCAGTGGGTTATGGCGGGACCATTGGATTCCAACAACAGTTGGCTAATTTGCAACAACAGATTTTTGCACTCGGGGCAACCTTTAGATCCACGACAAGTTATCCGATTGATTCCCATCCAGATTTGTATTTTGGCCTTTCGTTCGGAAACCTCGGTAACTGCTTACCCTACTTTACTTATTCTGAATATTATGTCTGGTTCTGTGGGAAACTCTGCTGGGATAACCATTGGAGAAAAACTTAACGGCCAGAATTGTTTCTCTCAGTCTCAATCTGTTAGAATGGTCCTCAAGGGACGACATAAGTTTGGGTATCTGCCTGGGGAGATACCAAGACCGAACCCTGGGGACCCTTAGGAGCGTATATGGAAGGGGGAGGATTCCCTCCTCTGCTCAATTCTGATAAACAGCATGGAACCTCAGATTGGAAAGCCTCTGCTCGTGATATTTGGGAATCTGTCCAGAAACTATATTAAAAAAGACAGAATGCTTCACGACTTTATACGTTGCGGAAACAAGTGCATGAGTGCAAGCAAGGGACCATGGATGTAACATCCTATTTCAATAAACTGTCACTATTGTGGGAAGACATGAACCTGTGTCGTGAAGTTATCTGGAATTGCCTAGTTGACGGAGTCCAGTATTCGAAGATTGAGGAAGCTGACTGTGTCTATGATTTCCTGGTTGTTTTGAACTTGAGATTTGACACTGTCCGGAGTTGGATTTTTGGGACAAAGATCGATACCGTCTCTTATGGAGGTGTGCTCATAAGTTAGATTAGAAGAGGATAGAACAAGCGCTATGAATGGTACAGTTGCTTCTACTTTGGACTCTGCTGCGCCCTCCAAATGACAAGTCTAAGTCCAGCCGAACCCTCGTTATTGAAGCTGTTGATGGTGCTCACCAGGTGACTAGTTCTGTTGATCCAGGTACGGTTGGGACCAACAATATTGTTCAATCAGATACTTCTCAGTCCTTCAGTTTCTTTATTGAGGGGGATGAATCCTGGATTCTTGGCTTAGGAGCAGCTGATCACTTAACTGGATCATCTGATCAATTCATCTCCTATTATCCAAGCGCTGGAAATGAGAGAATACGAATTGCAGATGGGTTCTTTGCTCCCGTTTTTGGGAAAGGTCACTCGTCTCTGGTTCAGGGGTTGGTTTTACAGAATGTTTTGCATAGCAAGTAGAGTAAGCTCCAGCCCTTATAGAGCTTATTACCAAAATAGCCTTTCTTTTTTTCTTTCTTTCACTAATTCCTCTTAGCAAACCCCCAATCCGCTCTCGCTCGCCGCTACTAACGGGGTCTCGGTTGATTTTCCTTCCTTTAGCTACTCAGATGTTTCAGTTCGCTAAGTTTGAAAAGTCCAAAGAGCGTAGACTGGCCACGGAGCTTGGATACGGTTTCCCGATGTGCCGAAGATCTCTTACAATTTGCTATCGATTAGTAAAATAACCAGAGATTTGAACTGCAAAGTTGTTTTCTCACCAGATGATGTTTTCTTTCAGGACCTGAACTCGGGAAAGACAATTGGCACTGTCCGACTTAATAGGGGGCTCTATTTCCTTTCCGATGATGCTTCTTCTAGGAGTTTGTCTAGGGCTAACTGACTATTTATTATGGCACTTTCGTCTTGGACATCCAAGCTTTCAATATATGAAATACTTGTTTCCCCATTTATTTCGTAATGTGAATGTGTCTTATTTATCTTGTGATGTTTGTATTCATGCAAAGCAGCCTAGGGTCTCTTTTACTTCTCAACCTTATAAACCTTTCCAACCTTTCCATTTGATACATAGTGATGTTTGGGATCAGTCTAATGTCACAACTGTGTCTGGTAAACGGTGGTTTGTCACCTTTATTGATAATCACACTTGTCTTACATAGGTGTTTCTCCTTATTGACAAATCTGAAGTGACGATGGTGTTCCAACAATTCTACACTATCGTTGAAACTCAGTTCAATGCTAAAATCGCCGTTCTTCGATGTGGCAATGGACATGAGTTTGTTAATCAGTCCCTTCGTGAGTTTTTGACTTCAATCGTTCATCAGAATTCCTGTGCTTATACCCCTCAGCAGAATGGGGTGGCTGAACGGAAAAACCGCCACCTCATTGAAGTAGCCCGATCTCTCATGATCCCTGCGTCCTTATCTTCATATCTATGGGGGGATGCTGTACTTACTGCAGCTCATCACATCAATCAAATGCCCTCCCATGTGCTTAAATTCCACCCTTCGAGTGTTTTAAAGAGTCATTTTCATCCACTCGTCTTTTCCCGGATGTTCCCTTTAGGGTGTTTGGATGTACCGTCTTTGTTCATAATCATGGTTCTCACCAGAGTAAGTTTGCTCGGGCCCAAAAGTGTGTATTTGTTGGGTATCCCCTTCATCAACGGGGTTATAAGTGTTTTCAGCCTTCTTCTCGGAAGTACTTTGTCACCATGGATGCCAATTTTCTTGAGGACAAACCCTTTTTTTCCGTTAGTCCTCTTCAGGGAGAGACCGCTAGTGAAGAGGCTAACACATCATGCGAGTTATAGCAATCCTAGGGAATTTGTTCGGTGTCTTGGAGTTGTAATCTTCCTATTAATGATTGTGACAGCTTTTACAGGATACGTACTACCTTGGGGTTAGATGAGCTTTTGGGGAGCAAATCCACCTATTTTGTTTCTATAGATCTTCTTCCTAAGCCTATCCTCGAAACAAATGACTCTGTCCTTCCTACGAAACAGGTGCCCTGGATAACCTACTATAGGAAGAATCCTAGAAAGAAAATAGTTCCCTTGTTGCTCCATCAGAAGTTGTCCATGAGTCAGAACCGGAACCAGCTCAAGGTACCTCTGTTCTTGATGGTAATGAGCGTGTTGGGGTTGATGTGGTTGAAGGTGATCTAATGAACTCTGACGAAGTCAAGATTGGTGGTGATAATGAGTTATCAGGTGATACACAGGAAACTGAAAACGTGCAACAATCTAGTGTAGATAAACAGGTAAAAAAATCTGGTGAGTATGATGCTACCCTTGATTTGCTAATTGCCTTATGAAAAGGTACTAGATCTTGTACTAACATTCTATGAAAAACTTCTCATCCTACAATAATTTATCTTCGAGATTTAAGGCATTTCCTACCAACCTGGATACTGTGATGATACCAAGCAATGTGCATAAGGCCATGGAAGTTCCTGAATGGCAAGCCGCGGTTATGGAGGAAATGTGTGCACTTGAAACAAATAGAACTTGGGATCTGGTCGCTCTTCCTAAAGGCCATAAAACCGTCGGATGCAAGTGGGTGTTCACTGTCAAATACAAATCTGATGGGACTCTCGATAGATACAAGGCCAGGCTGGTTGCAAAAGGGTTTACTTAGACATATGGGGTGAATTACTCAGAAACCTTCCCGTCAGTGGCAAAACTTAATACGATTTGAGTTTTTCTCTCAGTTGCTGTTAACAAAGACTGACCCTTACATCAGCTGGATGTAAAAAATGCTTTTCTGAATGGTGAATTAGAAGAAGAGGTCTATATGAACTCGACTCTAGGTTTTGAAGCATGGTTTGATAATCGAGTTTGCAAATTAAAGAAATCTCTATATGGCCTAAAGTAGTCTCCTAGAGCTTGGTTCGATAGATTCACTACTTTCATTAAGTTTCAAGGGTTTGTTCAAGGGCATTCTAATCATACCTTGTTCACTAAAAGATCGACATCAGGGAAGATGGCTGTTCTGATTCTCTATGTTGATGATATCATCTTGTTGGGCGACGATTCAACTGAGATTGACAGGTTAAAACAGAGGATGGCAAATGAGTTTGAGATCAAAGATCTTGGCAACTTGAGATAATTTTCTTGGAATGGAAGTAGCAAGATCAAAAGAAGGGGTCTCCGTTTCTCAGAGGAAGTATACTCTGGACTTGTTGAAAGAAACAAGAATGACGGGGTGTAAACCTGTAGATATGCCTGTGGAAGTTAATAGCAATCTGGTAGAGTCTGTCGAAGATGTCCTTGTAAACAAGGAAAGGTATCAACGTTGGGGAAATTGATTTATCTTTCGCATACCAGACCTGATATATCATATGTATTCAATTTGGTCAGCCAATTTTTCTAGACTCCCTATGAGAGACACATGAAGGCTGTTACACGAATTCTGAGATATTTGAAGTCTACCCTTGGAAAAGGCTTGGTGTTCAGGAAGCATGACAAAATATGTATTGAGGCCTACATAGACTCAGATTGGGTAAGTTTTGTTATAGATAGAAAGTCCACTTCGGGACACTGTACGTTTATGTGGGAAAATTTAGTTACCTGGCGGAGTAAGAAGCAAGGTGTCGTTACTAGAAGTAGCGTCGAAGATGAATACAGAGCTATGAGATTAGGAATTTGTGAAGAAATTTGGTTGAAAAAGGTTATGACGGATCTTCATCAGGAAAGCCATGGTCCCATGAAACTTTACTGCGATAATAAGGCTGCTATTAATATCGCCAACAATCCTGTCCAACACGAAAAAACCAAACATGTGGAGATTGACCGACACTTCATCAAAGAGAAACTGCACAATGGTAGTATCTGTATTCCCTATGTTCCGTCGAGTCAATTGATTGTTGATGTTCTCACCAAAGGATTACCAAGATAGATTTTTGACACTTGTGTTAGCAAGTGGGGTCTTATTGATATCTATGACTTGAGGGGAAGTGTTGAAAAATGTTGTTTTAGTAGCCCAAAGGGTTTTTTTGTCTTTTATTTGGTGTCTACAGTTTTAGGGTTTATGACTTGTAGCTATTTATATCCATGGCTAGGTGCTGTGTAAGATTTATCAAAATTACTAAAAATTCTCTATCGTGGTTTTTTCTCCCTGGCCTAGGGTTTTCCACGTAAATTCGGTTTTCTTTCTTCACCCTTTATCTTTCAAGACTTTTCATTGATGAGATGAAAAGAGACTAATGCTCAAATTGCAAGAAACTATGAAATATTAAGAACTAGGGATCGGTAGATGCACCCGACCATCTCAACTAGGTTGACACACACATCCATAGCTACCTCATCACACCCCAAAACAAAATATGAAAAATACAAAAGAAAACTATGTCTTAAAGACATCAATGCATAGAATGGATGAAAGCATTCCAATTAAGATAAATATCTTGAACAGAATAACCCGAAAATTTCTTAAAGAGAAAACACCAAGAAGAAGCATTAACTCTTGGAATCTCATGAGATCAAACCATGGAAACGACTTTTCTGGAAAAATACGCTGATTTCTCTCAAACCAAATTTATGACAAAACTGCTTTAACTGCCTTAATCCATAATTGAATTGAATGAGCTTTTAGAGGACCAATGACAATCTGAGCCACATTCTCCTTAAAAACATGCTGAGTCACATTCTGCTTTAACCTTGTAGTTTCACTTCAAGGCTGTCAAAACACGTCTCTAACCATGTCGAAAGAAGAGAGGGTGAGATACCTGAAGTCAAAAGGATTACAAATAGATTCGCCAAAAGATTTTTCTAGACTGTAATTGGAAAAATGAGGATAAAATTTATGCTCATACAGAGCTAAAGTCAGAAATGACTTAAGAAGACTCGAAAGACTTGAAGGGCTTATTAAAGATGCAGTTGTTTCTCATTGACCGCTTCTGAAAAGAAAACTATGCTTATGTTGAGCTAAAGTGGTCATGGGGAATCATTGTACTTTTAAAGATAGAGAAACTGAATTTACACAATTCTTTGATCATCTTATGTTCGCTTCTCTGTCTTGATGTAAATTCACCCCGTTTTTTTTGTGATTACAACCTTACTTCCCTTATTGCACTATGAATCGTATCATGTAATCTCAATATCAATGAATTATGATCGACTGTTTCTCATAAAAAAAAGAAAGAGCTTTAAATTGGCTCAATAAAATGCACATTTGATGTCATGAAATCAAACTTACAACCTGAGTTGCGTTGCGTTAGAGATTTTCGATTCTTAAATGCACATTTGATGTCGGCTGTTCATTTCTAGATGCATCGTCGAAAAATAGGGAGGAAGATATATGTGTCTTCTTTGTTTGAAGAAATGAATTCCGTGTTTTGCATCTCTTCTTATAAGTTATATGATTTCCTTTTCTTGCAGAGGAAAAGACTCATGGAATTGGATGTGGCAATGACAGAGGACCTAATTGCGTATAATATTATTCCATTAGATGCCCCTTCTGTGACAAATGCTATTGGGTCCTTGGCTGAGGTCTTTTAGATGACAATTTTCTTGTTTGAAATGTGAAAGTTTTACCCGTTTCTTCTGTTGTTTACCTTGAAACTGAACTTTTTTGTTAGGTGCAAGCATCAGTGTCAGCTTTAAAGTATTTCAGTGGCCTTCCAAAGTTGCCCGCAGATTTTTCTATTCCGGAGACTAGGAGTCCTGATATACTTGACTTTCTACACTTCGTTTTTGGATTTCAGGTTTGGATTTCTATGTTGGGTGGTTATATAGAACCCTATCCAGTCCACTAATTGTATTGTATTGTATATGTATATATACACACACATATACTGATATACATATATATATATTCAAAATAAAACGTATTACTCAAAAAAGTAGAACAGCCTAATTCGAGGGATGGGCAAAGAAAGCCCTCCAATCTAAGTGATTTAGATAATGCTGCGTATTACAAAAAAAAGTGTGCAAAATACTCCACTTATTTGAGAACACCCGCGAATTTCTTTTGATGTATTTGTATTGTCTGTTATTGGGTTTCAACGATACTTGAGAACATATATGTACTTCCGTTTGTTTAGGAGTTATAGGAGTTATATTAACGGATTTAACTGTCAACAAGTGATTCTAGTTTTTATTCTTCACCTTTTGTGTTGACAAGGGTTCTTGAATAACATAAACCTTTTTCCTGGGGGTTCCTTTTTTCTTTCTCATCTATTGAGTATTTGTCTTTCTTTTCATTCTATCATCCAATCAATGAAAAGTTGTCTCGTGTTAAAAAAAAATGTATGTAGCCCTATCAGCATTCTCTAAGACTCTAACCTCTTTAGTCTTGTTGTCATGCCAAAACCGATTATTCTAGGTATTGATTGGTGCCCTACTTTGCCTAGGGATGGGGAGGAGTTGTGGTGGTCCCATTCCCTTGGAAGAAATCAAGAAAGCTGTTTTTGAGAGTGGCAGGAGTAAATCTCCAGGCTTGGATGGTTTCTCACTGGTTTTTTTCCAAGAGAACTGGAATCTTCTAAAGGGGGAGCTGGATATTGTTTTCAAAGAATTCTTTGAAAGAGGCATGTCAAACCATTCCTTCTCGAAAACCTTTTGTGTGCCATATTCCTAAGAAGGAGCGCACAGATAAGGTTAACGATTTCAAACCTATCAGTCTTATCACCAATGCTTATAAGATCCTTGTTAAAGGCCCTGCTAATCATTTAAGGAAGGTGCTTCCTTCCACCATTTTTGAGGCTCAAGGAGCTTTTATAGCTGGGAGAGAGATTCTTGATTAGGCCCTCATTGTGAATGAGGCTATAAGGACTATAGAGCCAAGAAAAAGGAGGGTGTGATCTTTAAAATTGACTTTGAGAAAGCTTATCTGATGTAGTAGGATTAGGATAAGTTAGGATATTATGATCAAATCTTTAATTGATTAGGATTGGGATTAGTTTCCATGATTGATTAGAATTAGGATTAGGATTAGTTTTCTTGGTTTATTAGGATTAGGATTAGTTTCTTTGACTAATTAGGATTAGGATTAGTTTCTTTGATTAATTAGAATTAGGATTAGTTTGCTTTCTAAATTCTCTATAAATAGAGAGATTGTCTTCTTGTATTAGCAAATTTTGATTCATAATAAAAAATTTGATTTTATTATAGGAGATCTCTCTCCTTTTATCTCTTAGGCTACATCAATTTGGTATCAGAGCAGCCGTATAGGCCAACGTTGATTGCCGCCGATGGAAGATCGGGAAACTCTCGTCATTGGCGATTGCAAAAGGGAACTTTATGAGCTGTGCTTGTTGTTGAACAGTCCACATCTATAATAGGGGAACCCTTTAAATTCTATTAAATAAAGAAGATAGTAATTTTTTTTTTTTTAAGATTTTGTAAGAATGGACTATTACCAATCCAGGAAGACGTTGAAGAAAAAATATAGTAGCTGGTATAGGCAAGAGAGTCAAATTTACTCCCAAAAGTAGCGTTGGAATTCTAAATATAATAACTTCGCTCATGCTTGATTTTCTCAAAGAACCTATCTTTATTCACATTTGAAATTCGATTATAATGATTCTAGCAATTTTGATGAAGAGCTTAATGCAGTTTGGAATGGAACAACAAGGCGACATTATTAACAAAGAGCCCGACGATCCAATCAAACCGGTTTATCAAGAAATCGACGTAAGAATTGGGAGTTAGATGATTAAGAAAATGATTCGGAGTGTGAAAGAAATTATTATCACCAACATCAAAGAACTTCCATGAATCATTACAACACAAATTTGGAGATCGAAACATTTTCAAGAAAACAGAAATATTCAAATAAAAACATCTATCAAGAGGACTTTCGAAAGAGAATGAATGAAATTTGGGTTCTTTTGGGAAAAATTCAAGAAAGGTATAATGTTCAAGATTTTTTCAAGAAACCATCAAGAATCATATTTAGTCACTCAAGATGATCAAGAACTCATCCAAATGGGTTGTGAAATTGTGCAAAAAAATGAATGGAATAGAAGAAAAGAAAAATCAATTGAAGACAAGTTGAATAAGAAAGGTAGAAAGATCGAAGAGGAGCTTACATTGGAAGAAGAAAAAATTGATGGGACTAATCAGAGGTTGCTCAATTCGAACCGGATGATGAGGAACTATTAATCGATGAAATCAACGAAGGAGGTGTTGAAAAAGATGAGACCACTGCAAAGAATGTGTCCATTTGGTCAGATCAATTAATTGAGCCACAGAACCAACCACTATTACCTCCACCGCAAGAGAATAGAGCATAAATTAGCCTTGACCGCCAAGAAACACAATAAAAGAATCAACAACACGTATGGTATGCAAAAAACGTCCAAGATTTATCAAGTATCGTTCAAGAACAACGAAGATCAAGGTTATATCAGACCAAATGCTAGGAGGATATGAATTCTTTAAGTGAGGAAGAAAAAAATACTCATGCGCAGCCTAATTCGAAGAAAATTGAAAATCTTTTTCCTCCATTCCTTGAGGAGTCTGCATATATTCTAACAACAAAGGATTTTTTGAACAACTTAATTCTTGGGATCATCGATGATGGTATTAATGGAAATAATTTTCCCTTTCAAGAATAAAATATTCGATATATTGGTGTGGCTCGTGAAAATTGGTTGTTATTGGTGCCCGGTGTTCAGAGATGTGTCCGTTCGAGTGACTTACTTTTTTTATTTTTATCTTCATTTTCGTTTTAAAACTCGAGGACGAGGTTTTTTTGGGAGGGATAGAATGAGGTAGTAGGATTAGGATAAGTTAGGGTATTATGGTCAAATCCTTAATTGATTAGGATTGAGATTAGTTTCCATGATTGATTAGAATTAGGATTAGTTTCCTTGGTTTATTAGGATTAGGATTAGTTTTTGTGACTAATTAAGATTAGGATTAGTTTCTTTGATTAATTAGGATTAGGATTAGTTTGTTTTCCAAATTCTCTATAAATAGAGAGATTGTCTTCTTGTATTAGCAACTTTCGATTCATAATAAAGACTTTAATTTTATTATTGGAGATTTCTCTTCTTTTATCTCCTAGGTTACATCATTATGACCATGTTGACTGGGACTTCTTGGATAGGGTGATGGAAAAGACAGGTTTTGGGTATAATTGAAGAATGTGGGTGTGGGGATGTGTCGGGAGGTAATCTGAGAGCTCTCTTTTTGGGATGCTCCCGTGGAGAAGATAAGGAAGAGGTTAGCTTTGTGGAAGAAAAGCTTCTTCCCCAAAGTTGGGAGGTTGATGCTTATCATATTAGTGTTGAGTGGAATCCCTATTTATTACTTTTCTTATCTTTTCTCTCTTTTTTTTTTCTTGTTTTGTGCGGCTGTCTCGGTTTTGTAAGAGCGTTGAGAAGTTTATGAGAGATTTCCCTTGGGATGGGGTGGAGGAAGGGAAAGGGTCCCATTTGGTAAGCTGTGAAGTTGTAGGGAAACTTGTGAACAGAGAGATTAAAGCTTGGAAATATAAGATTACACAACAAAGCTCTTTTGACTAAATGGCTTTGGCGTTTTGCCCTTGAGCCCAAATCCTTGTAACAGAGGATTATTAAGAGCAAACATGGTCCACACCTATGTGAGTGGGTGGTGAAAGGGGTTAAAGACACGTGTCGACACCTGTGGATAAATATTCTTATTCAACCCCCTTCTTTTTCCCATTTTTGGTTTTTTGAAAGGGAAACTAGTCTCTTCATTGATAAAATAAACGAGACAAAGCTCAAAGTACAAGAGAGTTATATCGAGAGCTTAAAATATGAGTCCTAAGGATCAAGAGGTGCACCCAGACATCTCAACTAGTTTGACACTTCCTTCGCGCCCTCATCATGTTCAACAACCTAAATTTAAATGAAAGAAAATCCCTTACAATGAAGAATTAATAACACAAAAAAGACGACGTCCACACAGGAATACAAAATAAACCATAAAAACAACCACAAGAACCAAAAATACAGCAAACGAAAGACAAAACAAAAATTTGTCTGTGACTCCTTTAATGAGCTGGGAAGATGAAGGATCTCCAATTTAAGCAAAAATCCTAAATAGAATAGTCTTCGAATTGTTTTGACAATACGCTCCATGAAGAGGCATTCCTTCGAGCAATCTCAAACCGATCCAACCAACATAGGGACCTATCATGAAACACTCTTTGATTTCTTTCAAACTGATGAAAAAGGAGTAAAGAGAGAGAGGGCACATAAAGAGTTATGTGGAAAACCCTAGTACATGGAGAAAAAACCACGGTATAAAGTTTTCTTATTAGAATTGATACACTGGATACACAGAGGCTATACATATAAATAGAAAAGTAGGAAATCCTCGGGTTAAAGTAAAAAGACATAAATGCCCCTAGGATTTAGACCCTACTTTCAACACTCCTCCTCAAGTTGGGGCGTAGATATCGGTGAGGCTCAATTTGCTAATACAAGAGTCAAAAAACTGTCTGGGAAGCCCTTTTGTAAGAATATCTGCTATTTGTTGACTGGAAGGAATATAGGGAATACAAATGTTTCCACTGTCAAGTCTCTCCTTGATGAAATATCTATCAATTTTCACATGCTTTGTTCTGTCATGCTGCACTGGGTTGTTTGCAATACTTATTGCGGCTTTATTATCACAATAGAGTTTCATTGGACACTCACTGTCTTGATCGAGATCAGTTAGGACCTTTTTCAGTCAAATTTCCTCACATATCCCTAGACCCTGTATTCTGTCTCGGCACTGCTTCTGGCAACAACACCTTGTTCCTTACTCCTCCAAGTAACAAGATTACTCCACACGAAGGTAGTACCCAGATGTTGACTTTCTGTCTACCACAGAACCTGCCCAATCAGCGTCCGTATACGCCTTGATGCACCGTTTGTCAGACTTCCTGAACATCAACCCTTTGCCAGGAGAGGTTTTCAAATATCTCAGGATGCGCTCCACTGCTCTCATATGTTCTTCGTAAGGAGCTTGCATAAATTGATTGACTACGTTGACTACATAAGATATGTCTGGTCTGATATGAGAAAGATAGATCAATTTCCCAACAAGCCGTTGATATCTCCCCTTGTTGACCAGAACACTGTTATTCAAGTTACTGAGTTTAGCATTAGCTTCCACAGAAGTATCCACTGGTTTACAGCCCGTCATACCTGTCTCCTTAAGTAAATCTAGAACATATTTTCGTTGAGAAACTGAAATCCCTTCTTTCGACCAAGCCACTTCCATTCCGAGAAAGTACCTTAATTTCAAATTCCTTAGCCATTTTCCTCTTCAATCTGGCAATTTTTGAAGCATTATCACCTGAAATGACAATGTCATCTACATACACAATCAAAACTGCAATTTTCCCTGATATTGATTTCTTCGTAAAGAGGGTGTGATCTGAATGTCCCTGACTGTACCCTTGTGATTTTACAAAGGTAGTGAATCTGCCAAACCAGGCTCTTGGAGACTGTTTCAACCCATACAAGGACTTTCTCAGTTTACATACTCGGTGACTAAACTGTTTCTCGAACTCTGGGGAGGACTCATGTAGACTTCTTCTTCTAACTCTCCATTAAGAAAGGCATTTTTCACGTCAAACTGGTGGAGTGGCCAGTCTTTGTTAAGTGCAACTGAGAGAACACGGACAGTATTTAACTTTGCTACCGGGGAGAAAGTCTCAGAGTAACCTATTCCGAAAGTCTGAGTAAAGCCTCTGACAACCAATCTTGTCTTGTACCTATCAATCGTTCCATCAGATTTGTATTTAATGGTGAACACCCATTTGTACCCAACCGTCTTGTGCCCTCTTGGAAGAGTAACCTGGTCCCAAGTGTTGTTTTTCTCAAGTGCCCCCATTTCCTCCATAACTGCAGTTATCCATTCAGGAATCTCCATCGCTGCATGTATACTACTTGGTATCGTAACTGTGTCCAGACTTGTAGTAAGGGCCTTGAACTCGGAAGACAGGTTGCTGTAAGATAAGTAACTTTGCAGTGGATACTTCGTGCAGGATCTCGTACCTTTTCTCAAGGTAATGGGAAGATCAAGAGAGGCATCATGGTTTTTCTTCTCCTCTGATTCTCCACTGCATTCAGCCTTCTACTTATACGTCTTACCTTCTAAAAGATCTTTTTCACCTTCATCAATGTTATCTGTTGGAATAGGTTTCTCACAACTGTCATCACTTGCGCATCAATAGCGTCCTCGATACGATTGTCGGTATCGTCACCATTTTCTCTGTCTTTACTTACATTATCTTCAACACAAGCATCATTTTCAACACAAATGTTACTATCATCAGGGGTAAGATTACTAGTACTTGGAACTGACACCGGTTCTGACTCATGGACTGGAGTCGGAGAAGTAACAGGCGACACTATTTCCTTTTTAAGATTCCTCTTATAGTATGTGATCCACGGGACTTGTTCAGTAGGAAGAATGGATTCGTTGACACTTATGACAGGTTCAGGAAGGGGTTCAGGTAATACTAGGGGTGATCATCGGCTGGTCGGAGTCGGTTTTCCGACCAGACCGACCTTGAACCGACCAGGATCGGTTTGGAATATATCCAAACCGGTCCCGCCCGGCAAATGAACTAACACATGACCGACCGACCGGTCGGTCGGTCGGTTGGTTTTGTCGGGTTAGAGGTATATATATATTTTTGTTTTTGCCTTTTTTCTTCCTTTAAAAGAAATTATATTTATTTATTAAAATTCTAAGAAAAATTGTAATTATAAATTATAAATCATTATAATTTTTTTTGGCTATTAGGTAGAAGTCGTTATAAATAATAGTTTTAATAATAATAAAAAAAACCAACTATTTATTAACTTTCTTATTAATCATGTTTAGTTTTCTCTTTTAATTTGTGATTATGAGTCAAAATTCAAGATACTATTTCATATTTTATTATTTTAATACTTATGGAATAGAGCTAGCCTAGAGGTATTAAAAATAAGATATTGTTGATATGATTTGATTTGACAACCTTTAATATTTAACAATTAACATGTACATTGTTTGGGATTGTGTTACTGCTCGCTTCGCTTAATTGCTTATAGAACCTTTAATACATATTACATATATAATTGAAAACAAAACTAATATGAGAGTCGAGAGTGTATGTCACAAATAGAAATGTCACATGACACATAGTCACACTCACATACAATACAATCAAACTAGAAATTACAACATAAAGTCAATTATCAAATACAAGCCAATTACAATAAAACATAAAGTCAATTGTCAAATACAACCCAATTACAATAAAATCAAATGATAAATGCTTAATCGTTAACGGACAACTTTGCAAAATCTGGAAGGTCTTAAATGTCTTTTTCATTGTCCATAACCGTTTTGAATCCTATATAATTAAGATTAAGAAGAGAAAGACAACCTCATTAAGATTTTAATCTAACAAGTTACAACTACAAAATACAAATGATGAATAAATACCTTCTTCAAATAATGAAGCTTCTTCCATGTCATGCTGAACTTCAAGATCTATTGGACCAGAATTTAGCCAATTTTGAGTACAAATGAGAGCCTCCACTGTTTTTGGAGCCAATGAACAATGTGATGAATCAACAACACGTCCTCCTGTACTAAAAGCCGACTTAGACGCTACAGTAGATACTGGAATTGCCAAAATATCTCTAGCCATACGACTAAGAACCTCAAACCGATGACTGTTCCTCTTCCACCATTGAAGTATGTCAAAATCACCTTCATTCTTAACATTCGCTTCCAACAAATAAATATCAATCTTTGACCCCTGTTCGAAAGGTGTAGTCTCATCGCCTTCAAAATCAAGATCAATTGTATCATAGACAAAGTCTTCACCCACTTTTTCAGTTGGATCATAATCAATTATGGTCTCCGAGGCTGGGACAATTGGTGTATTCGTATTAGTACTACCACTCCCACTCCCACTCTGAGTATCAGTAATACTGTACTCATGAAAGAGACGTCTACAACATTGTTCCACTACATTTCCCATAGATTTGGCAACCTCTGGCCCAAAAAAATTTTTAAGACAAAAAGATACAAACCTTAGCCTTTTTCGAGGATCTAGCACAATAGCAACATACAACAACAAATTATCTAATACGAAGACGACGAGCACGAAGACGGTTGCCTAAAATCGGAGGTTGGAAGAAGACGACGAGCAAGGAAAGGCCGAAGAGGAACGGAAGAAGGAAGAAGAAGAAGAAGCTTGATGAGCACGAAGACGCTTGCTTGCGGCGTGCGGAGCGGACGGAAATCGGAAGACCTAAATGTAAAAACCCTATACATTATCTAATATATTAAATTTAATATTGTTTTAATTTTTTTTAAAATATTGGTCGGACCCGACCCATTGGGTGCCCGACTGAAACCTAAATCGATGGTAAACTTTGAAACCGACCCCTGCCCGATTTGTTTGAATTTCCGACCAGCCGACCCTATTTCGGCTGGTTTAGGTCGGTCGTGTCGGTTATCGGTCTACCATGCTCGCCCCTAGGTAATATTGACGAACTCGGATCCTAATTAGTCTCTTCACTAGTACTCTTCCTCTGAAGATGACTAATGGGAAAGAAGGATTGATCTTCGAAGAAGGTCACATCCATTGAGACAAAATATTTTCGTGAGGAAGGATGGTAACATTTGTACCCACGTTGATGAAGAGGATATCCCACAAAGACACATTTATGAGCATGGGGGGTAAACTTGGTACGATTAGGACCATGGGTATGGACAAACACAACACACCCAAACACCCGAAGCGGAATATCAGGGATAAGCCGACTATCGAGATAGGACTCCTTGAAACAGTTTAGGGGGGTTTGAAATTTTAAGATCCGGGAAGACATTCGGTTTATCAAATGAGCTGCTGTTAAAACAACATCTCCCCATAAATAGGACGGAAGTGAGGTTGACAATATAAGGGAGCAAGCAACTTCGATAAGGTGACGGTTTTTCTGTTCAACTATCCCATTTTGTTGAGGAGTATACACACATGAACCCTGATGGACAATTCCCTTAGAGACTAAAAATTCCCGGAAAGAATTATTAAAAAACTCCCGACCATTATCACTTCGAAGGATAGCAATTTTTGTGTTAAACTGGGTTTCTGCAGTAGTGTAGAACTGTTGGAAAACCGACGAGACTTCAGACTTATTAGTGAGAAGGAAAACCCAAGTTAGTCTAGTGTGGTCATCAATGAAGGTTACAAACCAACGTTTGCCAGTGGCAGTAGTAACAGATGAAGGACCCTAAACATCGCTATGGAAGAGGGTGAATGGCTTGAAAGGCTTATAAGGCTGAGGTTTCAGCGAGACACGAAGTTGTTTAGCCCGAATACACACATCACAAGTCAAGTTAGAGAGATTAACATTGTGAAACAGATGGGGAAATAAATATTTCGTATAATGAAAACTAGGATGTCCGAGACGATAATGCCATAACATGTAATCAGTTTTAGAAGTAGAAAAACATGATGAAAGTAAATTAGTCCTATCACACATCCTAGAAGAAGCATCTTCAGTAAGGAAATAGAGCTCCCTATCATGCCAGACAGTGCCAATCGTTGTACCAGAGTTCAGGTCCTGGAAAACAATAGCATCAGGTGAGAAAATAACTTGACATTTCAAATCTCTTGTAATTTTGCTAACAGATAATAGATTATAAGAAATTTTGAATTCAACCCTCAAAGGAGGAAAGATGGCCTTTCCCAGCCATAGAAGCAAAAGATCCATTAGCAATTCTGATTCTCTCATTCCCAGCACTTGGATAGTAAGAAATAAATTGGTCGGAGGAACCAGTTAAGTGATCTGTTGCCCCTGAATCTAGAATCCACGGCTTGCTACCAATTGTACTAACAAGGCCAAAGGATTGAAGTGTACCTGATTGGGCAATTGCGCTCACACCCACTGCACTAGAGCTATTTTGGCTAGTTTCCTGACTCTGAGGTTGAGGACCTCCGTTTGCTAATTCACTTGTCAATGCTCGTCCAGAATCTGATTGACGCCGTTTACCATTAGGTGGATGACCATGCAGCTTCCAGAACTAGTCTTTGGTGTGCCCGGGCTTCTTGTAGTGTTCACATACTAGAGTCGATATGCCGTTCTGTTTGTCATTGACAGACCCTGACGTCTTAAACGCAGCAAAATCAGTTGGCGACATCAGTGTATTATTCATAGCACTGGACCTGTCTTCCTCGAGGCGGATTTCAGAGTAAACTTCTATTAGGGATGGTATTGGACGATGTCCCAGTATCCAACTCCGTACAACGTCAAACTTAGAATTCAGCCCCGCAAGGAAATCATAGACCTGGTCAGTTTCCTCAGACTCATAATATAAGACTCGTTCCAAGGAGGTTACCGAATTTCCAGAGTAAATAGGTAGATTTGAAAGGAGGTCTGATCGGATATTTGAGGTCGTTCCAAGGGGTTCTCTGAGAGCAGCAATCTGTTGTTGAACATACTTGTTCTGCTATTTAATCTGAAGTTGGAGTTGAGTAAATTGGTCTTGGATTGTAATGCCTTGACCTCGATTGGTGAGATGATGACTCCCCAATTTCGAATCCACCAATCCTAGGAGATGACTGACCCAGGCTACTATTCAAATCCGGCTGGAACGGAAGGCTACTATTGGTCGGCACTAGGTGGCAGCCACGGATTGGATCTACTTCAGCAGGGTCGAAGGTATGGGTTCATCGGCTGGAATAGCGAATCTTGGCTGGGTCTAACTCATCGGAATGATTGTGCTGGCTGGAGGTTGTCGATCGAAGGGCTGCATGGGTTTCGTCTCCACTCCGGCTGGAGGCACAGGTTGGATCGCGTCGATCTGTGGCCGCACGGCTTGGATCGCGCCGATCGGCTGCGTGGGTTGCTGCGCGCTGATCTGTGAGGTTGCGTTGGTTTGTGGTTATTGTGTGGCTTGGATTGCACCGATTGGTGGCACGCCATGAGTTTCTGCTCCGGTTGGCTGCTGTTCGGTCGGCTGGTCACTTCGGTGGAGATGTGGGAAAGCCGTCTAAAAATAACGTTCTATGGCGTTCTGCATGATAATGGCTATATCTGTGTAATTGTTGTCAACTACTGTCCATTGTGACTCTTCTGTTGGGTTTTTCTCAATGGTGGCTAGGGTTTCTTCTCCATGCTTTGATACCATGATGAAAAAGGAGTAAAGAGAGAAAGAGGGCACACATAGAGTTACGTGGAAAACCCTAGTAGAGGGAGAAAAAATCACAGTGTAAAGTTTTCTTATTAGAATTGATACACTGGATACACAGAGGTTATACGTATAAATAGAAAAGTAGGAAACCCTAGAGTTTAGTAAAAAGACATAAATGTCCCTAGGGTTTAGACCCTACTTTCAACACAAACCATATCTCATTCAGTAAAGCCTTGACCGTGTTAAGCCAAATCAAACTAGAATTTTTATTCAAGTGTAAACCCAAAAGGACTTGTTGTAAGTTTTCTTTAAAATCATTGCTTAAAGCCCACGATAAGTTGAAAGTCGTGAACAATTTCTCCCAACAATTTTAAAGTGCACCTTGTCCTCAAGGTGGAAAGATGGGAATTGCTGCCTTATGTTCAATACTGACTCCCAAGTGGCCTCACTATCCGGAAGGCTCTTCCATTTAATAAGCCATTCTTGTGTATTCAGCTCTCCATTCCATCTTACTCCTAGTACCACTTCAGGGGCAACTTGTAACTCAAAATCTTCAGTTAACATTGGAGGTAATTGTTGTATTTGTTGCGATTTACCTAACTTCTTCTTAAGTTGAGAGACATGAAATACATCGTGTATAGCCGCTTCTGGTGGTAAGTTCAAACGATATGCTACTTCTCCTATCTTGTCAGATACTTGATATGGACCATAAAATCTTGGGGACAATTTCTCACTTTTTCTTTTTGCTAGTGAGCATTGTCTGTATGGTCTTAGTTTGAGGAAGACTTCGTCCCCTATCTCAAATGTCAACTCATGCCTATGCTGGTCCGCTTGCTTCTTCATTCTATTTTGCGCAATCACTAAGTTCTCTTTGAGTGCATTCAAGGCCAAGTCCCACTCTTTTAAGAGACTGTCTACACTGTCATTGCTTGACTTTGTTTTTCTCCATAATGAATTAGCGGTGGGGGGTCCGTCCATAAATGGCCTGGAAAGGTGTGGTCCTTATAGAAGCGGTGGTGTTATACCAATACTCTGCCCAGGCCAGCCATTTATTCCATCTAGTAGGTTGTTCATTGCAGAAACACCTAAGGTATGTCTCTAGGCAGTGATTTACTCGCTCAGTTTGACCATCTATTTGAGGATGGAAGGCCGTACTTCTCCTTAATTTGGTTCCCAAGGCTGCAAAGACCTCTCTCCAGAAATTACTCAAGAATATTTTGTCTCTATCGGTAGTGATCGACTTGGAAATGCCATGGAGCTTGATAATCTCTTGAATGAAGATTTCTGTCACTTGCTTCGCTGAAAATGGATGTCTCAAAGGAATGAAGTGCCCATATTTACTCAGTCTATCGACCACTACTAATATGGAGTCATAACCCCCTGCTCTCGGCAATCCCTCAATAAAATCCATTGTCCATTCTTCTAAGGTCAATTCGAGAATGGGTAGAGGTTGCAGTAGCCCTGCGGGGGTTAGAGATTCTGATTTGTTCCTTTGGAAAATATCACACCCTTCCACATATTTCTTTATATCATTCTTCATTCCCGGCCAATATAACTCCCCACTCATGCGTTTGTAGGTCCTTAAGAACCCCGAATGACCCCCAAGTATGAAATCATGAAAGGTGTGCAATAGGGACGGTATTAAGGTTGCTTGTTTAGGAATTACTAACCTCCCTTTATAGAGTAGCCTTCCATTTGACCATCTGTAGTTTGGTTTGCCATCCGGATTGTCTTTCAACAAGGATATGACCTGTTGTAGTTCCTCATCCTTCTCCATCTCTTTTAGTATGAGCTCCACATCTACCACGGCTGATGAGTACAAACTAAGGAGTTCGGAAGGTAGCTGTACTCGGGACAGGGCATCTGCTGCCTTATTCATCAATCCTGGCTGGTAAAGTATCTCAAAATCATATCCGAGAAGCTTGGTTAACCAACGCTGAAATTGTGGCTGCACCTCCCTCTGCTCTACCAAAAACTTCAATGCCTTTTGATCTGAAATCATTATGAATCTTCCTCCTAATAAGTAATGTCGCCACCTTTGGACAGCCAACACACTGCCATTAATTCTCTCTCATATATGGACTTGTTTTGTGCTCGTTGTGAGAGCTTTTGACTGTAAAAAGCTATTGGTTTGTCTCTTTGTGTCAACACAGCTCCAACCCCTGTTCCTGAAGCATCTGTTTCAATGATGAAAGGTTGATTGAAGTCCGGTAATGCGAGAACAGGGCACGACATCATCTGTTGCTTCAGATCCTCAAATGCTCGGGTGGTAGCTTCATCCCATTTGAAGCTATTTTTCTTGAGTAATCTTGTTAAGGGAGCTGCCCTGGTGTTGTACCCTTTGACAAAACGGCAGTAGTAACCGGTTAAGCCGAAAAAGCCTCTCAATTCAGTTACGTTTGTGGGGCATGGCCAGTTCACCATAGCTTAGATCTTTTTCCCATCAGCTTCCACCCCTTGATGCGATATCCAGTGCCCTAAATACTGAATCCTCTCTTGGTAAAACACACATTTCTTTTGGTTAGCAAAGAGCTGGTTATCTCTTAGCACATTGAACACAACCCTTAAATGAGTCTCATGAGTGGAAATATCTGGACTATAAACCAAAATATCATCAAAGAATACAAATATAAAACAACGTAGGAATGGTTTAAAGACCTAGTTCATGAGTGATTGGAATGTGGCAGGCGCATTAGTGAGCCCAAAAGGCATGACTAAGAATTCGTAGTACCCCTCGTGTGTCCTGAATGCTGTCTTCTCAATGTCTTCCTCCCTCATACGGATTTGGTGGTACCCTGACTTTAAATCAAGCTTGGAGAAAACCATAGCCTTATGTAACACATCAAGTAGTTCTTCAATTACAGGGATAGGAAACTTATCTGCTATTGTAGCTTGGTTCAACCTTCTGTAGTCTACACAAAAACGCCATCCTCCATCCTTCTTTTTCACCAGCAACACCGGACTTGAATAGGGACTCCTGCTGGGCCGAATAAAACCAGCTTGTAACATCTCCTGAACTAACTTTTCTATTTCCTCTTTCTAAGCATGTCCATACTTATAAGGTCGCACATTGATTGGATTGGTACCCTCCTTGATGGTTATTCGATGGTCAACTGCCCTTTTAGGAGGAAGGGAGGTGGGTAGGCTAAAGACATCTTGGTTTTGGTTCAATAATTCCTGAATCATGAGAGGTAATGCATGCTGGGTTTGTTCTTTCCTTCCTTCCTTTGTTCCTTCAAGGCCTTCAATCTTAAGGTGCTGGAAATCCACTAAGAAGCCCATATCTTCTTCATCCCATTGTTGACTCAACATTTTGAAGGATACTTCAGCTTTAGTGAGGGAGGGATTCCCTTTCAACATGATTTGTGCTCCTTTTGACCAGAAAGCTATAGTTAACGAGGGCCAATGAATCCTCATGAAACCCGTGGTACACAGCCAAGGCATTCCAAGTACCACATTCATCCTTCCTAACTCCATAGCCAAGAAATCAGTCTTCACTGTTAAGTTTGGAAGTGTGAGCTTTACCCCCTTACATATCCCTTTCCTTTCGATTTCACTTCCATTTCCTATAACCACTCCAAACTTTTTTTTTGTTCCATCGGTATCCCAAGCTCCATGATGGATAAAGTTGTGAGTAGCTCCCGAGTCAATGAGTACTACCACCTCCTTGCCTTTGATTTTTCCTTTAAGTTTCATTGTTCCCTTCACTGAGAATCCAAGTAGGGAGTTCAACGATAGTTCAGCCTTCTCCTGCACCTTAACATTCTTCATTTCAGCCGGTTCTTCTCTCTCGGTCACCTCTTCTTCCTCCATTTCCTCTTCTTCGTTGGTTATAAACAGCATTAATTGCCTATTTTCCTTGAATTTACATCGATGCCCGGGTGCATACTTTTCATTACAACGAAAGCAAAGCCCCTTGTCTAGGTGATCTCTGAACTCCACGTCACTCAGCCTCTTCATTGGAGCCTCCTTCTTGTTGGGAACATTGTTTTTCGCCGGAATGGGGACTAACGGTTTCACCGGCAGAGCGATCTGCTTCATGGGCGGGTTGTCCGTAATCTTTCCTTGGGTTTTTTTCACTCATTTCCTTTTTATCATTTAGGCCCATTCTTTGGTTCAGCCCACTTCGGCCCAACTCCTTCAATGCCAACTTAAGCGCGATGTTCCGATCATTGATTAACTGGGCTTCCTTCATACAATCGTCTAAGGTTTTAGGATTTCGGCTGATGACTTCGGCTTGCGACTCCGGTTCCAGTCCGTTCATGAACGCATTCCTCAAGACTTCCTCTGATAGGTCCAGCAATGGCGCCGAGTAGTTGACGAACCACTTCACATACTCTTGGTAAGATCCTTCTTGCCGAATTTTAAGTAATCGCGCGCATAGACTTCCTTCTCCAACCTTCCGATAGTGTTCAAACAACCTCCGTTTTAATTCATCCCAAGTGGTAATGGCTCTTCGGTTGTTACTCCGACGGAACCAGTCGATTTCATCAGGGGCGAAACTAATCACTGCTACCTTCACTTTCTCTGCATCGGAGAGTTCGTGTATCTCGAAGAAGTGCTCCGCTCGATAAACCCATGACTCCGGGTTGTCAGCTGTAAAAAAAGGCATTTCCAAACGTTTGTACTTACCTCTGTCCAAGCTGCCACCTCCTGAAATTTGAGAGGACTCTGCTTCATCTACCTTCCCTTTTGATTTGAGGTTGCTCCCCTCCGTTAATGTCGACTCCTCCTTCTTTCGAACTACATTGTTCTCCCATACCTCCTCAGTGAGTTTCTCTAGATTCTTGCACAGACCAAGCAACAAGTCCTTCAGCCTTGCCATCTCTTTCTCCGTGGTATCCATCCTCTCTTCCAATTGTTTTTGAGCCATGGTGCACGTTTTCCCAGGGTTGTGGCTCTAATACCAAAATGTTAGGCTACTGGCCTTTTTCCTACTCCCTTACCAGCTTCCGATCAAGATAGAAATGGATATTAAGATAAAAGATCAAACAGTGAACGACAAATTCCTCAACCTTTTATTTATTAACCTTTTGACAGCAACCAGATTCCAGAAAGAAATTTCAGACAGAACAGGAAATAAAGTGTGCAAAAATAAACACAGAAGGAATTAAGAAAAACTAAGATATCCCAGCCTGGATTTCGAGAGATGCTGGAAACCTCTCCTGAAGAATGTATCTCCTTTCTCAGCAAATTCTTCCTTGCCCTCCTTCCCCCCGTTCTCTCCTTTTTGTTTAGCCTTTTGTGGTCCCTCCCCCAACGGCCTCCTCTAACATTTTGCACCTTGCAACCATATCTTCATATTCCACTATCCCCCTAACTGATTCTTGGTGTGATTTTCCCTTTTTGTCCCTCCTCTTATAGATAAATACAATGGGGTGTTTTACAGTTTCTTTTTGTTTTGCTTTGTTCTTGTATTTGAGCATTAGACTCATTTCATTAATTCAATGAAGAAGTCTGGTTTTCGTTTCCAAAAAAAAAAAAAATCATTTGTCTATTCTGAAAAATTGTTTCGTGTCGGACTTTTTGGTCTAGTCAGGGAATTATGTTTCTTTCTCCTTCAGTTTCTATTGGCCGTTGTCCGGTAGTGAAACGACGGAGGTGAACTCTCTTCTTTCCTTGATTGAGGATTTTGACTTTAGGCTTGGGAGAAGGGATGTTCGTGTTTGGAGTCCTAACCCTTTGGAGGGATTTTCTTGTAAGCCATTCTTTAGGATTTTATTGGATCCTCTCCTGTTGTTGAGTCGGTCTTTGATATTTTATGGAGGATTAAGATTTCAAAGAAAGTTAAGTTCTTCAATTGGCAAGTTTTGCTCGGTCATGTGAATACGATGTATAGGCTTTTGAGAAAGATGCCTTTGTTAATGCATCCTTTTTGTTGTATCCTTCCTCGAAAGGCAGAGGAAAATTTGGATCACCTTCTTTGGAATTGTCAATTTGTGATATCTGAGTGGAACGGTTTCTTAGGTTTCTTCCTCTTCAAAACTTCCACAAAAAGCTTTAGTGGCACACCACCAAACTATCTTCTGTTTTCTTTTAAAGCATTAGCATCATCAACAACTTCTTGAAGATGACCAACCACCCTTTAGCAAGCAACCCTAATCTCCTGAAGATGACTCACCGCCCTTTATTAGCAAACAAACAATGAGGAAAGACATGGTAGAGCAGTTCTTACAATTTTCTCTTATACTTGATGTTATGCTCTTTCTTTGGGCTATTCTTTTATTTGCCTGGACCTCACTTTGTACTTTCATTTAATTAAGAGGCATCTCTTATAAAAAAATAATGGATGAATTCCAAGGCTCATCTTGGATTTTGCTTTCTATTTCTTTTTGTAGTCATACCTCATCAGTCGTAGTTCTTTTTGAAAATTTAATGGGATTTTTCTTTCTTTCTTCCTTTATATATAAATTTATTTATTTATTAATGAAACATATTTTTTCATTGAAAAATGAAGAGAGACTATTGCTCAAAGATACAATAACCCTCTGGAGAGTTTTTGTTGGAAAAAACCTCTCACTTCTACCGCAAGAATAAGTAGAAAAATTACAGAGAAATTCAAAGAAAGCAATAAAATTGAAAATACAAGAATTTACGTGGAAAACTCCCAACTCGGAGAAAAACCACGACCTATAAAAAAGAAATTCACTGTGTGAAATTTTTTTTTTTTTTGTTTTTTGAACAAGAAACAAACCACTTCATTAAGATAATGAAAGATGTTATAAGTGAATGAAAGGAAACAAACATAAAGAGCAAAACAATCCAACACACTAAAAAACGCAAAAAACGTAAAAAGAATCAGCAAATGCACCAGGACATCTCAACTAGGTTGACACCTCCCTAGCATTCTCATCATCTCCTAGAAGGACTAGAATTCCATAGCTAAGTACAATATAAAGAAGACCTTGCATATGACAAGGCTTACAACCGAAAGATAAACTGAAAATTAATAACCATCTCTAGGCTGTTAGAAAATGAAGAGAGCGGGAAAATGAAGGCATTCCAATTGAGGTTGATGTCTGGTATAGAGAAGTCTTGAAAAGCTTTGGAAAGAGAGCACCAGGAGGAGGCATTGATGTAGGCGATATCGAATTTAAAGGAGCTAAGAGAAGCTTTGTCTTGAAACACTCTTTGATTCCTTTCGAACCAAAATTCTGATAATAAAGCTTTAACTGCGTTGATCCAAAGTAATCTTGGCTTCTTCTTCAAATAAGAACAATTCTCTCTCCCGATCCTAATTACAAGAACACTCTCTCAAAGCTTTTATACTACTCACACCCTTTTCCCACTCTCAAACTAGAGAATACATAAAGGGAATTTAACTAGAGTTAATACACCAAAGCTTAAAGTGTTTCTAACTGGGACACGGACAACTGAAAACCAAAGGCATGGACTCCTTTTATAGGTTTGGAGCCCATGACTTTCCTAAACCTTTTTGAGGTAGGACATGCCCTTGACTTTCCTAAACCTTTTCAATGTAGGACAAACCCATGACTTTCCTAAATCTTTTTGATGTGGAACAATTGCATTTCTAATATTTTGCCAAAACCCCAACAAATTCCACCTTGGCAAGATATTTGAAGAATCCACAACTGCTGCAATATCCATTATCTTCACTGACAATCATAATTCTCATCTCATAGAATTATGACTTACTCCACCATAAAAAGTAGACCACTTGGAATACCACCTTCCAAAATTTTCCTTTTTCGTCATATGCTGATAAATCTTGTTGAAATTTATGGTGCAACTTCCACCTACTTGGCTCACCTGGAAGCCCTTCGGCCATCGGCATAACTTCCACCACACACCTTGCATAACCGCCAAGTCAATGCGCATGTGCAAACTTATGAAACCGCTAACATTACATCCTTTATCATGGTAAGGTGGACATACCACGAGGATGATTTTCCTCTTCTTTAGAGGAAGTCACCGTCTCTCTTGACGTGAAAGACACCGTCAACATCCGATCCAGAGCCATTTGACGAACCTGCTCTATTTTTCATGTGTCCAAACTGCCTGCATTCCTAGCAACCTATCTTCTACTTGAAGATTCTCTTCTTGAAACCTTTGCTGAAATCACTCTTGAATTGCATTGGAACACCATTACCGCTTAACTTGCACTTGTGTAATCCATATTGCATCAACACACCTTGACTTACACTTGCTACGAGCCAAAATTGATCATTCCATCAAAATTCTCCACATCAAACTTTACTTAACTCATAAAGCTTGACACACATCTGCTTCACTCTTAGCAAATCAGAAAATAGCGAACAACTCACACTATTTACAAAACATCGGAGCTCGTTTAAAAAATTATTTTCTGACGTGGAAGCTCAGACAAAGCTGCAACCAAAGAGCATAATCAGACATTCAAAAAACTACAAACCTGATGCTCTGATACCACTTGTTGGGAAAAACTTCCCACTTCTTCCGTATGAATAAGCAGAAAAATTACAGAGAAATTAATAGAAAATAATAAAACTGGAAACACACGAATTTACGTGGAAAACTCACAACTCGGATAAAAACCACGACCCATTAAAAAGAAATCCACTATGTGAAAAATTGTTACAATCACACATAACAATTCTCTCTCCCGACCCAATTACAAGAGCACTCTCTCAAAGCTTTTATACTACTTACACCCTTTTCCCACTCTCAAACTGGGGAATACATAAAGGGAATTTAACTAGAGTTAGTACACTCAAGTCTAAAGTGTTTCTAACTGGGACAACTGAAAACCAAAGACATGGATTCCTTTTATAGGTTTAGAGCCCATGACTTTCCTAAACCTTTTTGATGTAGGACAAGCCCATGACTTTCCTAAACATTTTCAATGTAGGATAAACCCATGACTTTCCTAAATCTTTTTGATGTGGGCAACTGCACTTCTAATATTTTGTCAAAAACCCAACAGTTTTCTGTTCATATAACTTTTTCTCTAGTTAATGTGACAGTGATCCTTTATAAGTTGATTTTATTGTAAGCTTGACTTTCCTTCTGTCCAACTATTTTTTGTTTATCTCCCAGGAATTTAGTATTGTTTACAACTGCAATTATGATGATTGCAAGAAACATTTACTTTGCCTTTTTGTGTACGCTTATATTTTGTTGTATCCTTTTGTATTTCAGAACATTATTCTCTTTCACTTAATGAAATTCGTATCTTTTTCTAAAATGCTTCTTTGAATTATAGTTCCCTGGTTCTGAATCTAGTTGCTTTTCCACCTTTGCTATTGGAATGGAGTAACGTTTATTTACCCCTTATGGTCTATTCGTTACTATTGGTAACCATTGTTGTATCTGTTAGATGTTTAATTTAAAATGTTTAACTTAGAAATTGCAGGGCTTGGTTATTTCTTTTATTTGTTAATTTAATTTATCTAATGTTGAAATTTGATGGCTTTTAGAGAGACAATGTGTCTAATCAACGCGAACATGTAGTGCACCTACTTGCCAATGAACAATCTCGACTTCGTATACCTGAAGAAACTGAACCAGTAAGTGCTATATTCTCATCACTGAACATTGACGGATGGTTTAGCATAATTTTAATCATTAACAATTGGAGCTGCTTCTTGTAATTTGGCTGTGGTTGGTGGTTTGGGCCAATCTCTTTCTATCATACCGTTTTATGGAAGATCGTTTCCTATCATAAATAATTGATGTTGCAATTGTTGGCTAATTGTATATTACGTTTATTGGGTACTTGATATCTAATTTGTAGTTCATTATTCCTTCGTCAGTGTCAAAGCTTGGTGACAAATTTGTCATGCAAAGCCTATTAATTTCTCTGCCTTCAGCAATGAATTCATGTTCATTGGTTCTACTTCCACCAAAAGTTCTTCATGCAAAACACCAAATAAAACCCACTATCTCCCATGACACAGAATGAAGTTCACTGATTAAAACCCCACCCCCCACTGACGGCAACTCATGCAAATTTGCCAAGAAATTCTCAACCTCGACCAACGGTCATTAAAACTGCAATAGGTTGCCAAATCTTCTAAAGACTTTGAAGGCTAATGTTTTAGAAATTTCTTCAATGAAAGCCTTTTGTTAGCATTTCCTAAACCACGGCTGTATTCCTTGTTTTTGGAATAAATCTATTCCTTGTCGACTATCACCCATCCTGTACCCGAGACTATCAATCTGGCACAAACAAGAGCAAGGAACCGATTTGTTTCTTGTAAATGCACAAATCTTTCCCATTTGCTGACACTCAGAAGCCAGGGGACAGGTTGGTTGTAGTACAATATGTGGGGAATGTGCACAGGAGATAAGCTGGGAAGACCTCAACAGAGATGGCAAGTTAGGAAAGTGAATAACAACTTCTTCCATTTTGTCTATTTTATGCTTTGCTATTGCAGCCTCTGTAAGTCCAGTTCTTCTAACAGAGCATAGCCATTCCTTTCCCCACCCTCATTCTCATTTATAATTGGCATGTCTGCAGCCCTCATGCCTTTTTCTTTTTCAAAAAAAAAAAAAAAAAAAAAAAAAAAAGGAAAAAATCTATTCCGTTGTTGTTTCTTATTAGAAAAAAAAAGTAATCATCGTGAAGAATAACAGAGCACCTGTGCCTCACCGCAGGGATCCATAAGCACCCATGCTCTGTGTTCAAACTAATATCCTCCATAAATTTATTTCCTGAATTATTAATGTATTGATGCTCATATATGAAATATACATCTATATTCTAGAGCTCTCATTTTAGGTGAATTTTTTTTGTGTTTCTATAGAAATTGGATGCAGCTGCTGTGGAGGGTGTTTTTAAGAAGTCTCTGGAAAACTACGTGAAATGGTGTGAATATTTATGCATTCAACCTGTTTGGAGCAGGTTTGGTTTTTGTAACTTATTCTTGTTATTTTCTGAATGGAGTTTTAGTTCCATCTATATTTTTATTTCCAACAATAATTTATTTTTATTTTTTTATTTTTTTTAAAAATTTTATAATTTGATTCCTCAGCAGAAAATTTAATTTGATTATTATAAGTGTTCTATGTTTTTACAGTTTGTCTGCTGTTAGCAAGGAAAAGAAGCTATTATTTATTTCCTTATACTTTCTTATATGGGGGGAAGCATCCAACGTCAGATTTCTTCCAGAATGCCTATGCTACATATTTCACCATGTATGTGACTATGGACTTCATTTGTAATTTTATTGGATTATATTAATCTCTTTTATGTTTGATCTTGAAGTTGATCCAATATACGGCTTGAAAGAAATTTTTTTAATCTTTATTTTCTTGCTTTTGTAATTACAACTTACATTTAAGGACTCTGAAAAAAGGTAAGTTCTCTCTGCTCTCTGCTCTCTCCTCTCCTCTCCTCCATCTTACATCTTCTTTCCGACCACTCTCCAGCGTCTTTCTCTCTCCCCTGCCATCATCTTCCTCCTCTAGAGATTTACTTCTATTTGTGCCACTCGATGGAAGTTGAAAGTTGCAAAATGAATGGGTATTTCTTCTGTATTTGGTCCGAATCTGACCGGTTCTACATTGAGGATATGGAAGCTCGTAAGGTTCTTCCCCTCTCAAGGTCCCAACTGAGCTGGTTTGTGGAGCAAGCCTCAAAGCTTTTATTAGATCCAAGTAAACTCTTTTTTCTCAACAATGGCAGAGTTTGTGATGGAGTCACAAGGCTATCCAAGTTCAGGGATATTTCCGGTTGGGTTTTGAGATTTTTTGTTTGGCCTTCTACTGGAGGTCGCTTTTATATTCATGTTCCGGAAGGCCCTAAGCAGAATGGATGGCATTCTTTCATTGAAATGCTTAAAAGTTTTTTTTTTTTTTTTTTTTAAAAAAAGGTGAGGAGGTACGTCAGTTATCAAAGGAGCCATTAACAGCTCTTGCTCATTCCACCAAAGTTATACCTGAGCCAAATTCCCAAAGAAAACATGGAACAAGTTTCACAGATGTGGTAAAAGGAAAAGGAGGTATCAAGCTCATTGCCCCAGAACCATCAAATAAGAGCAATAACAAGCAGATGCAGTCTCCAGTTCCACTGATGGTAAAACAGAGCAAGAAGACCTTTTGGGTTCTGAAGAATTATGATGTTTTCAAGGAAGATTTTAATAACTTATGGATCATTTCGAGCTATTTGTGTTCAATGAATGGAAGGAGATAGCAAAAGTATTGAAAGAGGCCTTTCGTTCATTCTTCAGGCAGCTCAAGTTTCAAGTTGGTTCAGTTTTCATCGCTGTGCATGAAGTTGAAGCTTTTATTCTCCTCGTTTATTAAAAATTCTCTTTGTTCAAGGTTGCATTACTATGCCTAGTAGGAGTGAAGCCATTAGGTTAAAGTTTTTAGGGCATTTCCTTTTTCAAGAAAACTTGTGATTGTCTTCTTTCAAGTGGTGCTGCTGCTGTTTTTGCACTAATTCCATGGAAGTCTACAGGTCATTCATCCAAAAATTTAGTATCATTTGTCAATTTTTGGTTTATTTTGTTGTTCTCTTCTCCACTAAAGGTAATTGTATCTTTGATCATTAGTCTCCTTTCATTATATCAATGAAATGTTTCGGTTTTGTGAATCCTTCAATAAAATTTTCACTAGAATAAAAGACCATGTTCCTTGGTATTCTCAAGATTCAAATATCTCCCAACTTAATGATGATTTCGTTGAAGAAGCTTGTACAACCTTGCTGCTTCATACAGTCAACTCAAAGGAAGAAGTTCTTTCTAAGGATTCATCTCAGAACTTAAGTGGGGAACACTGTAATATTGGGCTCAGTGGTTCACTATTTAATAAAGTTTTAATATCTAAAACGAACTCATGACACAATGATCACTTTTCTCTCTATATTGAGGTTATGGTTTGTTTGTATGATGTTAGTGTAAGTAGTGTGGAAATTGGCTTTCAGCATCAGAATAGTCTCTGTGAAGTAGACATAGCTGATGATTTTGTTTTAGATGACTTAAACTGTTTCCGACACACACATCAAGCCTGACTTCCTTACACATGCGGTTTCTGATAGAATTCGACCATCAAGTAGTTATGTTTTGGTAACAGAAAAGTTTTCCTCTCTAATGAAGGGATGTAGGCTGCAATTTAAAGAGATTCCCTCCTTTCTCAAGCAGTAGGCAGAAAGCTTAATTATTCTTTTCTGCTTATTATATTCCAATTCAGAAAATGTCCTGGCATTCAAAAAGATTGGGGTGATTCATGGACCAAGTTCTGTGGGTCGAGTTTTGAGTTCTATTTTGTTCTGGTCATTTTTGGAGATTTGGTTTGGCTTTTTTCTGTCATTACCATGTTTGGTGTGTGTGGTGTTGTTGATTGATGTTTGAGGAGATTTAGATGTTTCTAGCTTGGTTTTGTCTTGCCCTTTACTTTTGAGTTTGATTAAAGTCATCCTTCTTAGTATGGCTAGCATGATGGATGTTATGGTTTTTTAGATTCTACGAAGGCTTGAGTCAGTGGGATTCGTTTGCAATTACTCACTTCTTCATAGTTTATGTTGGATGCACAACTCTTCAATCTTGAGGCCTTTGATTCCAAACCTTGAATTGGTTGTTTTAGATTTACGATTGATTGGTATGTTTCAGCTTATCTTATGAAGAGTTTGGTTTGATTCAGTTGGTCTTAAGGCTTCGCAATGGAGCTCTCTTTCCAAATTTTTGTTGGCTTTTACATACAGGATATGTGTCTTTTAACTTTTCATTGTAATCTTGTTCCATTATTTATTTATTTCTTCTATTGGTTTTCTTACTCACTCCCTTGCAAATTATGTATCTTTTGAGACTAATATTTTTGTATCTTGTTGATAGCATTTACTTTGTTGTTTTCTTGTTCTTCTCAGTAAAACTCTTATTTTTGAGAGAGAATTAGAGTCCTCTATTCATTCACCAAAGGTATGAATATATACAAGTGTACAAAGTATAGAAAAGGAAAAAATAACATAACAAGATATTTACAATAATGGAAAATTCTAACAATAAAATTATAACACTCTCCCTTCAAGTTGGAGCATATATGTTAATCATGCCCAACTTGTTACATAGATAATCTATATGTGTTCCATTCAATGTCTTTGTGAAGATATCTCCTAATTGTTCTCCAGTCTTCACATATCTTGTAGATACCAATCCTTGTTGAATTTTCTCATGTACAAAATGACATGTTTAGTCCTTTCGTGAAATACTGGATTAGATGCAATATGAAGTGCTGCTTGATTATCACATCACAACTTTGTCGATGTGGTAATTTCAAATCCCAACTCAACAAGAACTTGATATATCCAAATCAATTCACACAAAGACTGTGCCATTGCTCTATATTCTGATTCCGCACTTGAACGTGACATTACATTTTGCTTCTTACTCTTCCAAGAAATCAAATTACCACCAACAAAAACACAATACCTTGAAGTTGATCTTCCGTCTTCTTTAGATCCTGCCCAATTGGCGTCTGAGAGACATTCAATATTAGTATGACCATAATTCTTATATAACAAACCACGTCCGAGAGCAGCCTTTAGATAACACAGAATCTATTCCAATGCAGTCCAATGATCAATTGTAGAGAATGACATGTATTGACTAACAATACTCACTGAATAGGCTATGTCGGGTCGAGTCACTGTAAGGTAATTAAAATTTTCCACTAACCTCTTATATCTTTCAGGATCTTTTAGTAATCTTCCATCTTCTATGAGCTGTAAGTTGGGTATCATCAGGGTACTACATGGCTTAGCCCCTAGCTTCCCTGTTTCAGTCAACAAGTCAAGTACATATTTTCTCTGTGATAATAGTATTCCTTTCTTGCTTCTTATTACTTCAATTCCTAGAAGTATTTCAACATGCCCAAATCTTTTGTATGGAATTGACTATGAAGAAAGATCTTTAGGGACTGAATACCTAAAGCATCATCACCAATAATCACAATATCATCCACATATACGACTAACAAGATGACACCACCCTCAGATCTCTTAAAAAAGACCAAATGATCTGACGTGCCCTTCTGCATTCCAAAGCTTTCAATCACCTGACTAAATTTACCAAACCAAGCTTGTGGACTCTACTTTAATCCATTCAAAGATTTATGAAGGCGACACACCGTTCCATTCTCCCCCTGAGCAATAAACCCTGGTGGTTGCTCCATATACACCTTTTCTTGAAGATCACCATGAAGAAATGCATTTTTAATATCAAGCTGATGTAAAGGACAATGAATGATTGAAGCAAATGAAATAAACAACCTCACAGGTGCTAGTTTTGCTATAGGAGAAAAAGTATCAACATAGTCAACGCCATAAGTTTGTGCATAGCCTTTTGCTACAAGGCGTGCTTTTGACCGAGCAACAGAACCATTATGATTGACTTTAATCGCAAACACCCATTTGCAACCGATAGTCTTCTTTCCTGTAGGAGAGAAACTAAATCCCAAGTACAATTATCATCTAAGGCAGTCATCTCCTCCACGATTGCGGCACACCAACCAGGATGAGACAAAGCTTCATGAACAATTTTAGGGATGGATACAGACTCTAAAGATGCAATGAATGAACATGTGGAAGACGACAAATGGTTATATGAAACAAAAGAGGAAATAGAGTAAGCACATGTACGTTTACCTTTACGAAGAGAAATAGGAAGATCATCACTCGTTTTTGGATTTGTTATTCTATAATTAGGATTTTCCATTCTTGTAAATATTTTGTAATATTTTCCTTTTCTATGCTTTGTACACTTGTATATATTCATATTTTTGGTGAATGAATAAAGCATTCTAATTCTTTCTCAAACCTAAGAGTTTTACATGGTATCAGAGCTCTCTAAATAAACTTAGGGTTTTTGTGAACCTTAGGGTTTGAGAATTTAGAACCCATTTGTGATACGTTTAGGGTTTTGTGGAGAGGTGAGTTTACTCACAGTTGCCGTCTTCGGTTTGTTTGCTGTCGTTAGTCGTTACCGCTGCAGTCATCAGCCGTCGCCGCCACGGGACAAAAAAAGGGCTGTTTTTTCGACACCGCCCATTCCAAAGAGAAGCCCAGCCGCTGATCTACAAAACCCCCAAAGTCCGGTTGCCATCTGACCAGCACGTGAGGCTCACGCACCGCCTGTTCCAGCCTGCTGTCCGTCCACGCGCCGGCGCGTGTAGGCGCGTGCGCCACCGTTTTTCGTCCGTCTTCAGTGAGGTTTCCTCAGTATTGTTGGCTCTTCTTAGTGGTGTGTTTGTTTGGGATATATAGATATACTCATTGCTTGTGTAGACATCTCTTCGGTAAATTAGGGTTTGATTCTTTGCTGTCTGGTGTTTACTTTTTGAGGTAATGGCTGATAAGAAACCAGTAATGTCTGAGATTGTTCCTATGGTGTCAAAAGTAACTGAACACAAGTTGAATGGATCCAACTACTATTCATGGAGATCAAATCCAGGAGGTGTTGTTTGCTATTATTGTCATAAACCTGGCCATACAAAACGTGAATGCAGAAGATTGCTGAATAAGGGTCAGAGGATGTCATCACCCTTTGCACATGTCGCCTCTACTCCTGATAATCTTGACAAGTCAATTACGATTTCTGCAGGGCAGTTTGCTAAATTTCAGCAGTATCAAGAGTCATTGAGGGCATGATCTTCTACTCCCAGTACGGCCATCTCTGAGACAGGTAACATTTCTAAATGCCTTCTTTCCTCCACGTCAAAATGGGTCATTGACTCTGGCGCTACAGACCATATGTCAGGTAACCCCAATTTATTCTCTATCCTTTGTACATCTACCTTGTCATCTAATGTCACTATAGCTGATGGAACCTCCACTCCTGTTTTAGGATCAGGAACTGTCCATCTCACTGAATCAATTTCTTTGTCATCAGTTTTAAATTTAACAAATTCCTCGTTTAATTTGATTTCGGTCAGTAAACTCACTCGTGATCTTCATTGTTGTGTCTCCTTTTTTTCCTGGTTATTACTTATTTTAGGATCTTACGACGAAACAGACTATTGATAAAGGGCGGGAAGTTGGAGGTCTTTACATCTTTGAACCACAAACACCTACGACCATCACATGCTCTAGCGTGTCGTCTCCATTTGAAGAGCATTGTCATTTGGGTCATCCGTCTATCTCTGTGTTGAAGAGTCTTCGTCCACAACTTCAACATTTGTCTTCTTTCGATTGTGAGTCATGTCAGTTTGCTAAATTTCATCGTTTGAGTTCGTATCCTCGAGTTGAGACTTGAGTGCATGTGAGAAATATTCCTTAGCATTATCGCTCCGTAGGATTTTAAGAGCACCACTAAACTGAGTTTGAATTTCGGCATGGAAGTTACGAAAGTGAGAAAGTAACTCAGAACGACTTTTCATTAAATATAACCACGTAACACGAGAATAGTCATCGACAAATGTAACTGTAAAACTCTTAGGTTTGAGAAAGAATTAGAATGCTTTATTCATTCACCAAGGATATGAATATATACAAGAGTACAAAGCATAGCAAAGGAAAATATCACAAAATATTTACAAGAATGGAAAACCCTAACTATAGAATTATAACACTCCCCCTCAAGTTGAAGCATATATGTTAATCATGCCCAACTTGTTACATAGATATTCTATACGTCTTCCATCCAATGCTTTCGTGAAGATATCTCCTAATTGTTCTCGAGTCTGCACATATCCTGTAGATACCAACCCTTGTTGAATTTTCTCACATACAAAATGACAATCAACTTTAATATGTTTAGTCCTTTCATGAAAAATTGGATTAGAAGCAATATGAAGTGTTGCTTGATTATCACACCACAACTTTGTCGGTGTGGTGATTTCAAATTCCAACTCAACAAGAAGTTCATATATCCAAATCAATTCACACACAGATTGTGCCATTGCTCTATATTCCGATTCTGCACTTCAACGTGACACCACATTTTGCTTCTTACTCTTCTAAGAAATCAAATTGCCACCAACAAAAATACAATAACGTGAGGTTGATCTTCTGTCTTCTTTAGATCCTGCCCAATCGGCATCTGAGAAACATTCAATATTAGTATGACCATAATCCTTATATAATAAACCGCGCCCGGGAGCAGCCTTCAAATAACAAAGAATCTGTTCCAATGCAGCCCAATGATCAACTGTAGGGCATGATATGTACTGACTCACAAGACTTACTGAATAGGCTATGTCAGGTCGAGTAACTGTAAGGTAATTAAGTTTTCCTACTAACCTCCTATATCTTTCAGGATCTTTTAGCAATTCTCCATCTTTTGTGAGCTGTAAGTTGGGCATCATTGGGGTAGTACATGGCTTAGCCCCTAGCTTTCCTGTTTCAGTCAACAAGTCAAGTACATATTTTCTTTGTGATAATAGAATTCCTTTCATGCTTCTTATTACCTCAATTCCTAAGAAGTATTTCAACATGCCCAAATCTTTTGTATGAAATTGACTATGAAGAAAGGTCTTTAGAGACTGGATACCTAAAGCATCATCACCAGTAATCACAATATCATCCACATATACGACTAACAAGATGACACCACCCTCAGATCTCTTAAAAAAGACTGAATGATCTGACCTGCTCTTCCGCATTCCAAAGCTTTCAATCTTTCAATCACCTGATTAAATTTACCAAACCAAGCTCGTGGGCTCTACTTTAATCCATACAAGGATTTACAAAGGTGACACACTGTTCCATTTTCCCCCTGAGCAACAAACCCTGGTGGTTGCTCCATATACACATCTTCTTGAAGATCACCATGAAGAAATGCATTTTTAATATCAAGCTGATGTAAAGGGCAATGAATGATTGAAGCTAATGAAATAAACAACCTCACAGATGCCATTTTTGCTACAGGAGAAAAAGTATCAGCATACTCAACGCCATAAGTTTGTGCGTAGCCTTTTGCTACAAGGCGCTCTTTTAACCGAGCAACAGAACCATCAGGATTGACTTTAACTGCAAACACCCATTTGCAACCGATAGGCTTCTTTCCTGCAGGGAGAGAAACTAAATCTTTAAGTACAATTATCATCTAAGGCAATCATCTCCTCCACCATTGTGGCACACCAACCAGGATGAGACAAAGCCTCATGAATAGTTTTGGGGATGGATACAGACTCTAAGGATGCAATGAATGAACATGTGGAAGGCGACAAATGGCTATATGAAACAAAAGAAGAAATAGGATGAGCACATGTATATTTACCTTTACGAAGAGCAATAGGAAGATCATCACTCATTTCTGGATCCAATGGCAAAGAAGACTCTGGTACAGGGCATGGAACTGAAGGAGGTTGTCGTTCAGTATAGACCTTAACGGTGGGTGGAAGAGTAGGGGTAGCCATAGGTAAAGATGAATCATGAAGAGGATCAGAAGGATAAATAACTGTGTAGACAAGGAAATTATCCTCTAATTCCTTATGCTCCCCCTGACTCTTATTCGAAGAGAAAGACGGTGATGAAAAAAATGGGGTAAGTTCAAAAAACGTGATATCAGGAGAGACTAAATATTTATTAAGACTAGGACAATAACACCGATACCCCTTTTGGATATGGGAATAACCAAGGAAAATACATTTTAAGGACTTTGGATCCAACTTGGTATGTTGAGGCCGAACATCCCGAACAAAGCAGGTACAACCAAATATTTTGGGTTGAATGGGAAACAAATGTTGCTTGGGGTATAAAGTACGAAAAGGTATCTCACCCTTAAGAATGTAAGAGGGCATGCGATTTATTAAGAAACAAGCTGTGGAAACAACATCAGCCCAAAAGGATTTTGGAACATGCATTTGAAATATTAAAGCTCTAGTTGTCTCAAGGCGATGACGATTCTTTTGTTCTGCAACCCCATTTTGAGATGGAGTATCAACATAAGAAGATTGATTAAGAATGCCATGGGCATCTAAATAAGACTTGAGTGTATGAGAGAAATATTCCTTAGCATTATCACTCCGCAGTATTTTAGGAATACCACTAAACTGAGTTTGAATTTCAGAATGGAAGTTACGAAAATGAGAAAGTAACTCATAACGACTTTTCATTAAATATAACCACGTAACACGAGAATAGTCATCGACAAATGTAACAAAATACCTAAACCCTCCTTTGGACTCAACAGGACATGGACCCCAAACATCAGAATGGACTAATTCAGAAGGAGCACTAGCTCGTTTATTGACTCAAGGATACGAACTCAAACGATGAAATTTAGCAAACTGACATGACTCACAATCGAAAGAAGACAAATGTTGAAGTTGTGGACGAAGACTCTTCAACACAGAGATAAATGGATGACCCAAACGATAATGCTCTTCGAAGGGAGACGACATGCTAGAGCATGTGATGGCTGTAGGTGTTTGTGGTTCAAAGATGTAAAGACCTCTAAATTCACGCCCTTTACCAATAGTCTGCTTCGTCATAAGATCCTGAAATAAGCAATAACCAGAAGAAAAGGAGACAACTATGAAGATCATGAGTGAGTTTACTGACTGAAATCAAATTAAACGAGAAATTTGGTAAATTTAAAACTGATGACAAAGAAATTGATTTAGTGAGATGGACAGTTCCTGATCCTAAAACAGGAGTGGAGGTTCCATCAGCTATAGTGACATTAGGTGAAGAGGTAGATGTACAAAGGGTAGAGAATAAACTGGGGTTACCTGACATATGGTCTGTAGCGCCAGAGTCAATGACCCATTTTGACGTGGAGGAAAGAAGGTTGTTAGAAATGTTACTTGTCTCTGTGATGGTCGTAATGGGAGTAGAAGATGATGCTCTCAATGACTCTTGATACTGCTGAAATTTAGCAAACTCCCCTGCAGAAATCGTAATTGACTTGTCAAGATTATCAGGAGTAGAGGTGACATGTGCAGAGGGTGATGGCATCCTCTGACCCTTATTCAACAATCTTCTACATTCACGTTTTGTATGGCCAGGTTTATGACAATAATAGCAAACAACACCTCCTGGATTTGATCTCCATGAATAGTAGTTGGATCCATTCAACTTGTGTTCAGTTACTTTTGACACCATAGGAACAATCTCAGACATTACTGGTTTCTTATCATCTATTACCTCAAAAAGTAGACACCGGACAGCAAAGAATCAAACCCTAATTTATCGAAGAGATGTCTACACAAGCAATGAATATATCTATATATCCCAAACAAACACACCACCAAGAAGAGCCAACAACACTGAGGATACCCACTGAAGACGGATGAAAAACGGCGGTGCACGCGCCTACACGCGGCGGCGCATGGACGGACAGCAGGCTGGAACAGGCGGCGCGTGAGCCTCATGCGCTGATCAAATGGCAACCAGACTTTGGGGGTTTTGTAGATCGGCGGCTGGGCTTCCCTTTGGAATGGGCAGTGTCGAAAAAACAACTTTATCTTTTTCCCGCGGCGGACAGCTGATGACTGCGGCGGCGGCGACTAACGACGGCGAACGAACCGAAGAAGGCGACTATGAGTAAACTCACCTCTCCACAAAATCCTAAACGTATCACAAATGGGTTCTAAATTCTCAAACTCTAAGGTTCACAAAAACCCTAAGTTTATTTAGAGAGCTCTGATACCATGTAAAACTCTTAGGTTTGAGAAAGAATCAGAATGCTTTATTCATTCACCAAAGATATGAATATATACAAGAGTACAAAGCATAGAAAAGGAAAATATCACAAAATATTTACAAGAATGGAAAACCCTAATTAAAGAATTATAACAGTAACAAAATACCTAAACTTTCCTTTGGACTTAATAGGACATGGACCCCAAACATCAGAATGGACTAATCCAAATGGAGCACTAGCTCATTTATTGACTCGAGGATACAAACTCAAACGATGAAATTTAGCAAACTGACATGACTCACAATCTAAAGAAGACAAATGTTGAAGTTGTGGACGAAGACTCTTCAACACAGAGATAGACGGATGACTCAAACAACAATGCTCTTCAAAGGGAGACGACACGCTAGAGCATGTGATGGCTGTAGGTGTTTGTGGTTCAAAGATGTAAAGACCTCTAAATTCACTCCTTTTACCAATTGTCAGCTTCGTCATAAGATCCTGAAATAAGCAATAACCAAAAGAAAAGGAGACACAATAATGAAGATCATGAGTGAGTTTACTGACTAAAATCAAATTAAACGAGAAATTTGGTAAATTTAAAACCGATGACAGAAATTGATTCAGTAAGATGGACGGTTCCTGATCCTAAAACAGGAGTGGAGGTTACATCAGCTATAGTGACATTAGGTGAAGAGGTAGATGTACAAAGGTTAGAGAATAGACTGAGGTTACCTGTCATATGGTCTGTAGTGCCAGACTCAATGACCCATTTTGACGTGGAGGAAAGAAGGCATTTAGAGATGTTACCTGTCTGTGCGATGGCCGTAATGGGAGTAGAAGATGATGCCCTTAATGACTTTTGATATTGTTGAAATTTAGCAAACTCCTTTGCACAAATTGTAATTGACTTGTCAAGATTATCAGGAGTAGAAGTGACATGTGCAGATGTTACCCTTTGATCCTTATTCATCAATCTTCTGCATTCACGTTTCATATGACCAGGCTTATGACAGTAATAGCAAACAACACCTCCTGAATTTGATCTTTGGTTATTGGGATGACCTTTGGAGCTATTTGATTCAATCTCCTTATTATCTCTATAATCATTTGTACACCCCATCAAAGCACTACTAGAATCAGATGACATAACTGTTTGTAGCTTCTCTGTACGAAGTTTTCGAGTATAAGCTTCTTCCAACGATGAAATATTTGAGCTTGACAACACTTGATCTTTGGCCATCTCATATTTAGGTGCAAGACCTACTAAAAAACTCATGGTAAACAACTTTTCACATTGAGCCATTAGAACTTTTAGATTCGTGTTGATTGGCATCAAGGCATTGAATTCTGCACATGTACTTTTAACCTCCATAAAGTAGCTTGTAAGAGATTTTTCTCCTTGATCAGGTTGATATAGAGTCTTACAAACATCAAACACTCTATTAATATTCTCTTTCTCATAATAAAGAAAATCCAAATATTCCAATAGTTTCTTGACTAATTCGCAGTGATTTATTAGTTCAACGATTTCACGATAAATAAAATTCTTGATTTGTAGAAGCATTCTTGAATCGTTTGGCCACCAAATCTTTTTATTAGCATCAATCGGTGGCTCTTCTGTGATGTGATTATCCATCTCCATGCTCCTAATAAAGTGGTGAACATTTAATCTCCATGAATAGTAATTGGATCCATTCAACCTGTGTCCACTTACTTTTGACACCATAGGAACCATCTCAGACATGGCTATTGGTTTCTTATCAGCCATTACCTAAAAAATAAACATCGGACAGAAAAGAAGCAAACCCTAATTTACCAAAGAGATGATCTCTCTCCCCCACCCCCCCCCCCCCTCGATGAACCACAACGGTGAGGCGGTTCACGCGTTGGTCGGATGGATGCCGGACTTTAGGGTTCTGTAGATCGGCGGCTAGGCTCCTTGTCGAACTGGGCGGTGTTGAAAAAATACCATTTTCTCTCTCTCTCTTTCTCTCTCTGTCTCTATCTCTGTCTCCCCTTCTGGCAGCGGCAACGGCTGACGGTGGCGAACGAACTGAAGACGGCGGCCGTGAGTAAAAGTGTAAACTCACCCCTCCACAAAACCCTAGATGTAACACAAACGGATTCTTAATTCTCAAACCCTAAGGTTCACAAAACCCTAATTTTGTTTAGAGGGCTCTATTACCATGTAAAAGTCTTAGTTTTGAGAGAGAATCGGAGTCCTCTCAAAGGTATGAATATATACAAGTGTATAAATCATAGAAAAGGAAAAAATAACATAACAAGATGTTTACGATAATGGAAAATCCTAACAATAGAACTATAACATTCTCTAAGCTTTTTGTTTTGAATAAATTTTTGGTTAAGTTACGAATTGAATCCCTAACCTCTCAGTATTGTGTCTAATAGGTTCCTACATTTGGAGTGTCGAATAGAATTTTTAATTTTAAATTTCATGTTTAATGTTTAATAGGTTGACTTTATAAGTGTTCCCGAACTTTCAATTTTGCATATAATATTTGAACGTGTAAATTTAGCAAAAATTGAAAATGAAAAAAAAAAAAAAAGAAATGTGAAGCTTTGTATGAAAATTATATTTTTCTCTAAATTTATTTAGTGGAGGAATTGGATTTACACAGGAAAATAAAATAAAACTCTGCAATTAATCAACATACTAAAATTCTTGACTCAATCTAAACCAATAAGGAAAAGAGAAAGTAGAACAATAAATATATACAAGAAGACAACTACATTCATATACAAGGAAACAATCGCTGTCTAAGATCTCTAGATTACAGCTCGATTTTCTACAAAATGTTCTTGTAGGAGAGTGGAGAGTAGTGAGGTAAGAAATGGGCTAGCTTGATTTTGTAAAATATGTGCTTGTTTTTCTCTCGTCAACTTTGTTTCAGGTTGATGTGTCCACGTGCCTCCCTGTTCTGAACTTATTCAAAACGTTAAAAAATATAAACATGAAAACCATTTTTGTGTGCTAGAAACGAATCTGGATGTATCCATTTCCACACCTGTTTCCTAGATGATTTTTGTTTATTTGTAGTATTTTAATGTTTATCTTTTCCCATGAGCTTCATTGTCTTACCCTTGCACCTTAAATTTGCATGCAGATGGTTCGAGAAATGGATGAAGTATTGAGGCATCAGATTGCGCAGCCGGCCAAGAGCTGCGAATCGAAAGATGGTGTTTCTTTCCTTAATCAAATTATCTGTCCTCTTTATGAGGTTCTGGCTGCGGTATGTCCTTTCTGTTTCTTGTGTCTTCTAAAGGTTTTTTTTTTTTGGAAAGGAAACCAGCCTCTTCATTTTTTTTTTTTTTGAAAAGGAAACCGCCTTTATTAATCATTAAGATTTAGTACAAGAGATGTGTACTTGAAAATAAAGGCGAATACAAATAACCAAAATTGAAACCAAAGGATCAGCAGGCGCACCCAGGCATCTCAACTAGGTTGACACCCCATAGCGCCCTCATCATATCTAACAAAACTGATGAACCCTTATAAACTAGGGAAAAGGTTAACAATAATGAAAAGAAGACAAATAAAAGCTTCACAAGCTGAAGCTGCACAAAACTAAGAATACAGCGAAGTTAATAATCACAATGAGAATGACAAAAAAAAAAAAAAACTAAATCTGCTGTCATGTCGAGCCACTGACTATGGGAGCCGTCAGCTAAGCTTCCATTTAGATGAATGCCTGCCAATTTGAACTTTTGTAAGGAGTAAGCTTCAAAACATTTAGATAGGGAGCACCAAAGAGAAGCATTGAGCTTTGCCACCTCAAATCGAGCAAACTAAGGAGTTTCCTTACCGTTGAACACTCTTTGGTTTCTTTCAAACCAAATTTCAACCAGCACTGCTTTTGTCCCATTAATCCAAAGTAAATTTGAGTTTTTCTTACATTGATATAATGAAACGAGACTATTGCTCAAAGTACGAAAAAGATAAACAATGAGCGAAAGTAAGCTAAGGATCAGGAGATGCACCACAAAATCTCAACTAGGTTAACACCCCATTAGCATCCTCATCATCTCCATAAAAGATCTAAAAAAAAATTCCAAAAACCATAGGGAACAAAAACACAAACAGTCCCACAAAATCAATAAATCACAATTACAAACTTAAATTGAAAAAATAAAAGCGTGCCAATTAAAACATAAGCCTTGGATGGAAAAGTCTTTAGAAAGCTTGGATAAGGTGCACCAAGATGAAACATTCAAGCAAGCCACTTCAAAACGATCCAACCACCCAAGTATTTTTTTCTTTTTGAACACAATACCACTTTCATTGGTTGAATAAAAAGAGAAACTAATGCTCAGTAGATACAGAACTCCCAAGTTGTTTGTCATGGAACACCCTTTGGTTTCTTTCAAACCAAATTTCAGCAAGTATCGCCTTAACCGCATTAGCCCAAATCAGTCGAGGGCCCACTTTAAAAGTTGGATCGATTAGAAATTGTCGAACATTGTCACGAAAAACATCTCCAAACACCCAAGCAACTTTGAAGAAGGAAAATAATATCCACCAGCATCGGGGCAGCATTAGAGCAATCGAAAAATAGGTGCTGTAGGTCTTCTCCTTCACTTCACATAGAGGGTGAATAGATGGAGACATGCAGTGAGAGGGGAACTTCCTTTGCAGGATTGAGGAGCAGTTTAGTTGACCCAAAACTAAAATCCACACAAGGATGTTAACTCGGCGCAGATTTTTTGTCTTCCATAAGGCCTTAAAGAACAGCTTATCTAATGGGAAGGAGGGGACGAATGTGCTGAAAGGGATTTGACTGAGAAGGTCCCAGATGCTTTTAAGGACCACACTTTCCTATCAAAGTTCTCGGACACCCTCTTGTCAGAAATTTGCCCAAGCAAATTTTGGAATTCAATGATCTCATTATTCTTTAGCAACCGATGGAAGATAATGGACCATGGGGATGAATTCTCATCCCAATGATCTGTCACTAACCCCTTTCTTCTAAGGAGCCCTTCTTTCGTTTATATATGGAGCTCTTCAAACTCGGCATGCCAAACCTTTAGAGTAGACTTCACATTTCTCAACTTTGCACTAAGAACAAAGCCAACCCATCCATTTACTCTACTTCCACGCAATGCTCTTTCAATAAGCCGAACACAATCTTTATTTAACAGCCATCTGTTGCAAAATTAAAAGGGTGATCGACCCTGTTATAATTCTATAGTTAGGATTTTTCATTCTTGTAAATATTTTGTGATATTTTCCTTTTCTATGCTTTGTACACTTGTATATATTCATATCTTTGGTGAATGAACAGAGCATTCTAACTCTTTCTCAAACCTAAGAGTTTTACATGGTATCAGAGCTCTCTAAAGAAACTTAGGGTTTTGTGAACCTTAGGGTTTGAGAATTTAGAACCCGTTTGTGATACGTTTAGGGTTTTGTGGAGAGGTGAGTTTACACTTTTGCTCACAGTCATCAGCTTGTTTCTTAATAAATCGCATGCCCTCTTCCATTCTTAAGGGTGAGATACCTTTTCGTACTTTATACCCCAAACAACATTTGTTTCCCATTCCACCCAAAATATTTGGTTGTACCTGCTTTGTTCGGGATGTTCGGCCTCAGCATACCAAGCTAGATTCAAAGTCCTTAAAATGTATTTTCCTTGGTTATTCTCATGTCCAAAAGGGGTATCGGTGTTATTGTCCTAGTCTAAATATATATTTCGTCTCTCCTGATATCACTTTTTTTGAACATACCCCATTTTTTTCATCACCGTTTTTCTCTTCGAATAAGAGTCAGGGGGAGCATAAGGAATTAGAGGATGATTTCCTTGTCAACACAGTTATTTCTCCTTCCGATCCTCTTCCTGATTCATCTCTACTTGTGACTACCTCTACTCTTCCTCCCATGGTTAAGGTCTATACTCGACGACAACCTCCTCCAGTTCCATGCCTTGTACCAGAGTCTTCTTCGTCATTGGATCCAAAAACGAGTGATGATCTTCCTATTGCTCTTCGTAAAGGTAAACGTACATGTGCTCATCCTATTTCCTCTTTTGTTTCATATAACCATTTGTCGCCTTCCACATTTTCATTTATTGCATCCTTAGAGTTTGTATCTATCCCAGAAATTGTTCATGAGGCTTTGTCTCATCCTGGTTGGTGTGCGCAATGGTGGAGGAGATGACTACCTTAGATGATAATTGTACTTGGGATTTAGTTTCTCTCCCTGCAGGAAAGAAGGCTATTGGTTGCAAATGGGTGTTTGCAGTTAAAGTCAATCCTGATGGTTCTGTTGCTCGGTTAAAAGCGCGCCTCGTAGTGAAAGGCTACGTACAAACTTATGGCGTTGACTATGCTGATACTTTTTCTCCTGTAGCAAAAATGGCATCTGTGAGGTTGTTTATTTCATTAGCTTCAATCAATCATTGGCCTTTACATCAGCTTGATATTAAAAATGCATTTCTTTATGGTGATCTTCAAGAAGAGATGTATATGGAGCAACCACCAGGGTTTGTTGCTCAGGGAGAGAATGGAACGGTGTGTCACCTTCGTAAATCCCTGTATGGATTAAAGCAGAGCCCACGAGCTTGGTTTGGTAAATTTAGTCAGGTGATTGAAAGTTTTGGAATGCGGAAGAGCAGGCCAGATCATTCAGTCTTTTTTAAGAGATCTGAGGGTGGTGTCATCTTGTTAGTCGTATATGTGGATGATATTGTGATTACTGGTGATGATGCTTTAGGTATCCAGTCTCTAAAGACCTTTCTTCATAGTCAATTCCATACAAAAGATTTGGGCATGTTGAAATACTTCTTAGGAATTGGGGTAATAAGAAGCAAGAAAGGAATTTTATTATCACAGAGAGAATATGTACTTGACTTGTTGACTAAAACGGGAAAGCTAGGGGCTAAGTCATGTAGTACCCTAATGATGCCCAACTTACAGCTCACATGCTTTAGTCCACTGCCCCATTCAGAAGTTCCTGCACATTTAAAGTCCATTGTTGAAGATTGTGGGCTAACATTGGGCTGATTCTTCCTTACTTGTCAAAAATTAATTGAGTTCTTTTGTCTCTTGGTCTTGATATGAAAATTGAATCTTCGAACACAAAGGGGCTCGGGGATGCATCCAAACGATTGGCCCTCGATAGATTTCTTAAAAAACATAATCCAGATTTAGTTCTAATTCAAGAATCAAAGAGAGATGAGCTTGATATAGTCTTCATTAAGTCTTTGTGGAGTTCTAAAGACATTGGATGGGAGGTTGAATCATTTGGCAAGTCAAGTGGCATCTTGACAATGTGGGATGAGAGAAGACTTTCGGTTACTGAAATTCTCAAAGGTGGCTACTACATATCAGTTAAATGCACAACGGTTTGCAAGAAGATATGTTGGGTCTCTAATGTGTATGGTCCAAATGACTATAAAGAAAGAAGATTCGTTCGGCCAGAATTATCATCTCTTTCCGATTATTGTTTGAAGTAGTGGTGTATTGAAGGGGATTTCGACCATGAACGCTTCCTTACGGGAAGAATCATAAAAGGAATGAAGTTTAATAGCTTTGTAGATTAAGCTAATCTTATGGCCGTGCCTTTCTCAAATGGAAGGTATACTTGGTCACATGAAGGTCTTTCGGTCTCTTGATCACTTATCGACCGTTTTTTTGTTACTAAGGAATAGGATGAAGTGTTTGAAAACACAAGAGTCAGTTGGCAAGCTTGCACACTTTGTATCGCTTCACATTGCTACTTGAGGCAGGTTCGGTGTGTTGGGGTCTGTAAAACTCTTAGGTTTGAGAAAGAATCAAAATGCTCTATTCATTCACCAAAGATATGAATATATAGAAGTGTACAAAGCATAGAAAAGGAAAATATCACAAATATTTACAAGAATGGAAAACCCTAACTATAGAATTATAACACCCCCCTCAAGTTGGAGCATATATGTTAATCATGCCCAACTTGTTACATAGATAATCTATACGTCTTCCATCCAATGCTTTCGTGAAGATATCTCCTAATTGTTCTCCAGTCTTCACATATCCTGTAAATACCAACCCTTGTTGAATTTTCTCACGTACAAAATGCCAATCAACTTCAATATGTTTAGTCCTTTCATGAAATACTGGATTAGATGTAATATGAACTACTGCTTGATTATCACACCACAACTTTGTCGGTGTGGTGATTTCAAATCCCAACTCAACAAGAAGTTCATATATCCAAATCAATTCACACACAAATTGTGCCATTGCTCTATATTCTGATTCTACACTTCAATGTGACACCACATTTTGCTTCTTACTCTTCCAAGAAATCAAATTACCACCAACAAAAACACAATACCCTGAGGTTGATCTTCTGTCTTCTTTAGATCCTGCCCAATCGACGTCTAAGAAACATTCAATATTAGTATGACTATAATCCTTATATAATAAACCACGCCTGGGAGCAGCCTTCAAATAATAAAGAATCTGTTCCAATGCAGCCCAATGATCAACTGTAGGGCATGACATGTATTGACTCACAATACTTACTGAATAGGCTATGTCGGGTCGAGTCACTGTAAGGTAATTAAGTTTTCTCACTAACCTCCTATATCTTTCAGGATCTTTTAGCAATTCTCCATCTTAAGCGCCCACCTCGTTTCTTTTCAAATCAACTTCATTATGAAATAGAGCATTGTGTCCCCTAAAGGTTCTAAAGGAAGAGTAGGTTCTAAGAGGCACAGACACTGGTACACGACATGAATATGACACGACACTGACATGGCGACACGCCAATTTATGAAAAAGTAGGATATGACACGACACAAAGGAAAAAGGAAACAGTAAGAGAAATCACATAAGTTGTCGGCAGTCGTGGGTCATAAAGTTGAAGTCACCGTTGTCGATGAAGTTAGAAAGAAGAATCGGGTAGCATAGTGAGTTTTTTATTTTTTATACAAGGTTGTGGGTCAAGTCTTGAGATTGAAGTGCGTTAGTATGGTGAAAGTGTGTAAAAACTCTAGCATTTTGGAAAAAAATTGGGCTGAATAGTTAATTTTAATCGGCTTAAAATGCCCCTTAAATGGGCTGCCGATAGTGGGTCTTGTTTCATTATTTATTTATTACTTATTATTTATTTTATTCATTTGCATATGGAGTGTCCTTGGCATGTCTTGGCATGTCCGAAAGCAAAAATAAATAATCATAAAATAATAGACACGTGTGCGTGTCAGTGTCCGACATATGTCTAACACTGACACTTTACCAGTTTAGAAGTGTTGGTGCTTTATAGAGTAGGTTTTATTATTATCTTTTTTCTCCTGATAAGAGTAGGAGAGAATGTGTCCATATGAGTAGTTGAGCTCAAGTTGCATCAGGAAGTCTTCTGCTAAAATTTGAGAAATGGAGTTCCAATGTGTGAAATTTTTTGTTAGGATCCCTCCTAACAAGAACAATACTCAAGAATATAGAAGAAACTCAAGACAGTTCAACTATAGAAATATAGGAAAATGTATTGAAATATGGTATAAACTCATAAGCAAAGTAACAAGATAACCCTAGCCTTTCAAGAGGGCTAATCTCTCCCTAAATTCCCCAAAGGAAATTCCTTACAAAATACTTCTCCCCCTCCTCCTCAACCCACTCCCTTTGTTTATAACCAAAAGCCCTAACCAACTTACTATCAAATTACTAATATGCCCCTTCTAATACTCGTCCTAATTTTTACTAATAATCCTACTATTCCCATGACTAGGGGACTTATAATACTCGTCCCTTAATAATGCACCTTGTCCTCAAGGTGTGGGTTGTAACAAAACCATTACAAGTATTCACAAAATATCCCAAACCTAAAGAGAAAGAGAGAGAAAAAGAACATAAACTTAAAAGAAATTACAATCTTGGAAAAGACAGAACCCAGTAGCCTTTTCTTCAATCTTTGAAAAACAAAATTGCTGGGTAAGATTGACGTCGTCCAACAACTCATCGAACTCGACCAGACAGTTTTCTAACAAGGTTTTCCTTCTCTATTCTGATGGCTGCTAGTCTTCTTTCTTCTTTTTCTCTCTCTCTGTCTTCACATCCTTGCAGGTAATCCTTCCATGTTTGTTGCATTGGTTCCAGGGTCTCAAACACCTCTGTAGCCTATCACACATTGCATATGAATCCATAGCGATATTCCCAGAATGAACTGTTAGGTTCTTAAGCACCTTGGAAAACCACACCCCAAAAGCTAGCTATTGGGATGGGAGAGCCAAGCCACTTAAGTACCACAGTGGTCATTCCATTCTAACCAATGTAGGATAAAGGCATCCCATACTACCTTGGTTCCTAACACGAATGTGCTTTGATACCAATTTGTTAGGATCCCTCCTAACAAGAACAATACTCAAGAATACAGAAGAAACTCAAGAACAGTTCAGCTAAAGAAATATAGAAAAGTGTATTGAAATATGGTATAAACTCATAAGCAAAAGTAACAAGATAACCCTAGCTTTTCGAGAGGGCTAGTCTCTCCTTAAACTCCCCAACTTACTATCAAATTACTAATATGTCCCTTCTAATACTCATCCTAATTTTTACTAATAATCCTACTATTCCCATGACTAGGGGTCTTACATTTTTCTGATAGGTGCGGTTCAGCTACAGTTTCTTTAAGTCCTTGGGGGTTTTCTCTTGGTTTTATTTTTTCTTCGTGGGTGATCTTTCATGTATGGACGGGCTTTTTGGGTTCTTTTTAATCCATTTTGGTCTTTGGTTTGGTGCTCTGGCTCTCCTTTTTTTTTTTTTTTTTTTTGGGGCAAGTTGTTGCACCTACCATTGTACTTTTTAATTTAAAGAAGTTTCTGTTTTCTTCAAAACATGGAAAATGGAATTGAAAGGTTAGTTTCAAGGTGCTAAGTTTACAGAACATAAAGAACTAGTTTCCAATTTCATGGAGCTGTCCTCTGTTTATTGTTGAATTATTGCATTTGAGCTAGATTTCACAAAATCACAGAAAAGACTATTGAATTTTCCATTTAAAGTACGTTCCTGGAATATTGAGCTGCCAATTGATAAGTCCAGATAATTAAATGCTCAGGAAGCTGCAAACAATAATAATGGGCAGGCACCACATTCTGCATGGAGAAATTATGATGATTTTAACGAGTATTTCTGGTTAGTTGGAAAATGCTGTATGTTTGATTTGTAATGAACAGTTCTGAAGAAGTTTTTAACGCTGTTCATTTTCTTATCAGGTCGCTTAGATGCTTTGACCTCAGTTGGCCGTGGCATGAAGGCAAATCTTTTTTGCAAAAGCCAACATCAAAATCAAAGGTTGTCTGCATGCTTTTTTTGTGATGTGCTCATACGGGTTTGTTGAGTAATTTTCCCTTTTTTTTCTTCTTCAGGACATGCTTGGTAGAAGTCACCATCAGGGGAAAACGTTGTTTGTTGAGCATCGGACTTTTCTTCATCTTTATCATAGTTTCCATCGTTTATGGATATTTTTGGTTATGACGTTCCAGGTATATCCATGTATGGCCTTTTTAAATGCTCTTTATTATCCTAGTCCTATTAACTAAAATTTGCCAACCTGGTCTTCATGCTTGGGAAAGTTGTTTTGTTTTTGTATATGTGGTGTAGCCTAAATGACAAAAGAGATGATGCTCCCAGAAATCTAACCCAAAGGATTTTATTACAATTCAGTGTTCAATACAAGAGACTAGGATTTCTGCATTTTCATCTATTTAATTATTATTTGTCAAATTGTTGATCTTACAGGCTTTGACCATTGTTGCATTTAACAATGGAAGCTTTAATCTGAAGACACTGCTGGAAGTTCTGAGTCTCGGTCCGACATTTGTTGTAATGAAGTTTATTGAGAGTATGTGCCCTTCTAGTCATTTCTACTGAAAGTGTTTGAAGCTGATTTGTTCTATTATCTTGTGTGAAATAGATTGAAATATTTATCTTTGTTGTTCCAACAATTTTCTATTTAACTGCATGGACTTCATCCAGGTGTTCTAAATATCCTAATTATGTATGGTGCATACTCTACTTCAAGGCGTCTTGCTGTTTCTCAAATTTTTCTTCGCCTTCTTTGGTTCAGTATTGCATCAGCTTCTATAACATTTCTTTATGTGTATGTATTCTTGCTTTAATGTTCTTGCCGTCTTGTTTTATCCACAAGACGTTTAGTGTTGTTTTATCAATTCCCTTACAGGAAAGCTCTTCAGGAGGAGAGTAAACCAAATGCAGAAAGAGTGATGTTCAGACTATATGTAATTGTGATTGGAATATATGGTGGTGTACAGCTTTGTCTCAGTATCCTCATGCATATGCCGGCTTGCCGTCTTTTAATGAATCAATGTGATCGGTGGCCTCTTGTTCGCTTTTTCAAGTGGATGCGTCAGGTTTCACCCTCTTATACTTGCTTTATTTCTTCTTTTCTGCTTGGGTAATGTGGCTTTCTCAATTTCAGTTGGCACATGTTATTTTGTTAAATCTGTACTTTCTTTTGCTGCTGAATTTTTTTTTAATAGGAACAGTACTATGTTGGACGTGGGATGTATGAGAGGACTACTGACTTTATCAAGTAAGTATTTGAATTTATTTGATCTGCATCCACTAATTATTTGAATCCCAAACAAAAAGAACACGAAACACAAATATAAAATTATTCTTAAATTACCAATTGACCCAAAAGCTTAAGCTGATAGGTGAAGGTGAATTTAATTTTATATTATCTAATAATTATATTACAATATCAAGAGAAATTATAAAAGAGGGGCGAGACAATATTGATCAAAATCTATTATCTCAGCACGAAGAAGGGTTAGAAAAGTACCTTTCTTAATCAATGCATCGGCAACTTTATTAGCCTTACTTCTGGCGTGTCTTGTGACAAAATCAAATCTATGAAGGAATGGAGCCAACAAGCATACGTACGGCTGATGTTCTTTTGTGAGTGAAGAAACTTCAAGGATAAATGATATGTTAATAAAAAAAAAGAAAAAACCTTCTTGAGTAAATAATGTTCCCATTGCTCAAGGACCATAACTAAAGAGTATAGTTGTTTATATTTGCTCTAGTGAGCAGTGGATAGTTTTTCAGAGCAGTGGTTAGTTTTTCTGAAATAATTCAATAGGGTGGCCTTCTTGAGATAAAACTACCACAATGGCTATTCTCGAGGCATCGACCAAAACTTCAAATATGTTTTGTAAAGTTGGGAAGTACTAGGCTGGACAACCAAACTGCAAAAACTGAACCGAATTGAAAATTCAGTGTCTTGCATTGGGAAGGGGAGCTTGTCTGCATCAATCAACCCATCAATGTCAAGGTCCATGGTCAAGTCTCACTAGTCAACTTTTTCAAATTTCATAATTTCACCTTTTTAGTTCTTTTTTCAAAGAATTTTTTTTTTCTTTTAGTATATTTTTGTAAAAGCTGAAAAGTTTTATTTATTTATTATTTTATCACTTTTGGTATTTTATTTTTGTAACTTTAGGCCTTCTTTCATTTCTTTCTCTCTCTTTCTCTACTCTTCTCTTCTCTTTAGCAAAGTTCCTACTTCCCACTACATCTAGCCGTACCCCTTCTTAATTTATCGATTGACCCAAAAACTTAAGCTAGTGGGTAAAGGCAAATTTAATTATATCATCTAACACCCATGTTACCAAGGCCTCCACCACTATCGCATCGCCATCGCCATTGTTCGTTTTTCTGTTGTCAACAAGGTCCAAAACATCGATATGCTCTATTGTCATGCCTAATGGCTTGACAAAGTTCTTTTAGAGGCGAAAATGGTTTAACAAAGGTTAGATGAGATGAAGATGGAGTTGCCGAAGACACATAAACAAGGGAGAAAGAGAGAAGAATGAGGATACTTCATGTTTTGAAGAGCTTCTTGGAGGGGGGAGGTTTAGAGAAAAGAAAAAAACAAGGGAGAAATGTTTTGTAAAGTTTAGATTTTGTGAGTGTTTTTTGGGATAAACCAATCTATCATTGCTACAGTCTTTCTTGGGTCAATTGCAACCCCTTTACGCTCCTAGAAAACCCCAAATATAACTTTTTAGACAAAAAAGTAGTGTTGTTGAAATTTATAGAAATTTCGTTTTAAGTATGAATAATGAAGATGACGTTATCTTGTGGATGTTAGAAAATCATGGCTCTTTTACGGTTAAGTTTTCCTCTCTCAAGCTTGTTATGAAGGAATCTTCCTTGAACAGACAAAGTTTTGATTTTATATGGAAAGACATTTGTCTTAAGAAGGTCCAAGTCTTCTTATAGATATTCTTTTTTGAAAGGCTGAATACTTATTGTAGAATCCAAAGAAACCTGCAGAATTATGCTCTCTCCCCGTATTGGTGTGTTCTTTGTAGAAGAAGTGTGGAGTCTTTGATGCATCTCTAATTTTTTTGCCCCGTTACTACGAGTTCTTAGGGAAGGTTGTTTAGTTTGTTCAACTTGCAATGGTGTTGGGGCAAGTCCTTCTTGTTCTCCAGGACCTACAGTTTATGGATGTTCACCTTGTTCGTTTAGAGCTATTTGCATTTTTATGGATTGTTCAAGAGCATGCATAAACTAACTAACCTTGCTCACGGCATATGCAATATCAAGATATGTATGTGAGTCATGTGACAAATAAATTAATCTTCCAACAAGTCTCTAGTACGTTCCTTGTCCTTTAGTTCTTCAGCTTTTGCTACTTGTAGCTTTAGATTAGGTTCAATACGGGTTCGCAACCCTGCAACTATGTAGCCGGTTTCTTTAAGCAAGTCAAGGACATACTTCCTTTACTCAGCAAAGATAACCTTCTTTGATCTTGCGAATTTCATTTCTAGGAAATATTTTTACGTTCCCATGTCCTTGATTTAAAACTCACATGCAAGAAGTAGTTCTTTGTTGTGAGTTAAGACGTTAAGTTGAAGAGTGGAGTGATCCAAGAAAGGCGCTGGATTGTACTCTCTGATAGCACTTGATCTGAGGGCTTTGTTTAGAATCGAAACAAGTGCTGCAAAGTACAAGATGGTTGGCTTAAATACAAGAGAGAAGTGCAGCCAACAAACTATTTAACAGCCAAGAATCAGCTGAGAGAGAGTAAACTAACTGACAAATTTGTAACTGAATATGGTTTGAATAAGTAATACAAAGACAAAGGTAAATATGCCCCTACATTAAATTCGTCCTTTAACTGCTCAAGTAAATATTATAGAGCAATGAAATTTTGTTTGTGTATATGAGGACATTCCCAATCTCATTTTGCAGATACATGCTTTTGTGGATTATCATTCTGGGTGGAAAATTTGCATTTGCCTATTTTCTTCAGGTTAGTTATGGTATTTATGCAATGATATCTATCTTTAGGCATGGATCTAAAGACTTGATACGTCTCTTGCAGATCAAGCCTCTTGTTGGACCTACAAGGCTTATTGTAAATATGAGAGAGAGAAGATATTTGTGGCATGACTTCGTGTCTAAAAGTGAGTTTTCATTTCATTTCGAGTCGTAGGTCATAGGTTTGTGTTGTGTTTATTTTGATAAAATCACGTTGCTTTGTTATTTAGTGCAAGTATCTTATCTGTTATTGTTTGTGATATTTGCTGTTTGATCTCAAGTCTACATTTTTTTATTTGGTTTCTTTATGTTCTGCAAGGATGCTGCCGTGCTGGCCATCTTTTTGTGTAATGTTATCTTATCTTGTAAAATATCTAGAATTTGTAGGGAATAATATTATTTTCCTGTTGAATATGTATAATTTAGGTCTTCTCATATAGGGTAAAGATCTCTTACAAATATGGAAAGAATAAAGACAATAATTAATAAATATTTGACAATTAACATTTATATATAAATATAGAAATTTCAACACTCCCCATCAAGCTGGTTTGAAGATGTCTTCTATAGTCAGCTTGTCAATCAATCTTTCAAATTGTTGCTTTGAAAGGCCTTTAGTTAGCACATCAATAATTTGATCTGTTATAGGAAGATAAAGAATATATATTGTTCCTGCTTCAATCTTCTCTTTAATAAAATGTTTATCAACCTTGATATTTTGTTCTATCATGTAGAACTGGGTTATGGGCAGTGGAAATGGCGGCTTTATTGTCACAATAAATTTGTATAAACGTAGTCAAAGAAATCTTCAACTTTTCAGTATCCTTTTAATCCATATGCCCTCACAAATTCCATGAGCTAAGGCTTTAAACTCTGCTTTAGCACTATTTCTGGCCACCACATTCTGTTTTTTACTTCTCCTAGTAACCAAATTTCCTCCGACAAATGAACAATAACCAGAGGTAGATCTTTTATTTGTGGCACTTCCTTCGCAATCTGCATCAATGTAGACTTCTATTTGGAAGTGATTATTCCTTTTGAATGGAATACCTTCTCCAGGAGCCCTTTTCAAATACCTCAAAATTTTGTAGGCAACTTCAAAATGAGTTGGTCCAGGAGCATGCATAAATTGACTAACCATGCTCACAACATATGCAATATCAGGGCATGTATGAGACAGATAATATCACAACATATGCAATACCAACAAGTTTCTGATATCGTTCCTTATCTTATATTTCTTCTACTTTCATTACTAGCAACTTTAGATTAGGTTGAATAGGAGTTTCTGCAATCTTGCAATCAAGTAAACTTGTTTCTTCAAGTAAGTTAAGATCATAATTTCTTTGGTCAACAAAGGTCCCCTTCTTTGATCTTGCAAATTCCATTTCTAGGAAATATTTCAACGGTCACAGGTCCTTAATTTGAAACTCACATGCCAATTTTTTCTTCAGATCAGTTAAACTTGCTTTATCATCACCTGGGAGAATAATATCATCTACATAAACTGTTAAAAATAAAGAATAGGGAAGAGAAGAACAACAAGATTACGTGGAAACCCTAGTACAGGGAGAAAAACCACGATATAAAGACTTTTTCTTATTCTTTTTAAATCTGAGACGCTGAATACACAGGCGGTTCCTAAGTTCTATTCTTTTCTAGAGCTCTTATTTCTTCCATAATAGCATACTGCCATCCTGGTTTTTTCATTGCAACACTTATATCATCTGGAACCACCTCAGTGTCCAAACTAGTAGTGAATGCTTTGAACTCGGATGCCAGATTACTATACGTCATGTAACTATGCATAGGGTATTTAGTACATGAGCGAGTACCTTTCCTCAAAGCTATAGGAAGATCAAGCGATGCATCACGTTCTTTCACCTCTCCGGGCTCTTCACCATGATCGATTATCTGTGTATCAGAAACTTTAGTAGTATCTTCCACATCATCATTAGCAAGAATCATTTCATTCTCTGCAGTTTCAATCATTTCATCCTCTGCAGTTTCCCCTTCTGTCACTCTTTCAGCATTACTGCTTCCTTCTCCCTTATCTTGCCTGCCTTCATCAGTCTCCATACATATATCAACATCATTAATTTTAGGAATATATGTACCTGGATCTGATGGCGGGTCCGACTCCTTCACTGGAGCCGACAGTTCTGGTTCAACAGGTGACACTACTTCCTTCCTGAAATTTTTCCTGTAGTAAGTTTTCCAAGGAACTTGATTGGTAGGAAGGACCAGACTATCATGCTCAGAACTAGGGTTAGACAAGGTTTGAATGGACGCTGACTCTTAAAGGAATAGCATAAGATGACTAGTTAGTCTCTTCATTTATTTTCTCCTCCTGAAGATGACTAACAGGAAAAAACAATTGATCCTCGAGAAAGGTGACATCCATGGAGTCATAGTATTTACGAGACGACGGGTGATAGCACTTATATCCACGTTGATGGAGTGGATATCCAACAAAGACACTTTTGAGCATGAGGAGTAAAATTCGTGCGGTTTGGACCATGGGAGTGAACAAAAGCAACACAACCAAAAACCCGAAGAGGAACATCAGAGATTAATCGAGTAGTTGGAAAGGACTCTTTAAATAATTCTAAAGGAGTATGAAGATTAAGAATACGAGAGGGCATCCGATTGATGAGGTGGGTAGTAGTGAGAAATGCATCTCCCCAGAGGTAGGACGGAAGAGTAGCAGATAACATAAGAGACCGGGCTACTTCAACCAGATGCCGATTTTTACGCTCAGCTACTCCATTTTGTTGCGGAGTGTAAGCACACGAACTATGGTGGACAATAACCTTAGAAACAAGAAAATCCCTGAAGGAGGCATTGAAAAATTCTCGCCCATTATCACTCCTTAAAATCCCAATCTTTGTTTTAAACTGAGTTTCGACAGTTGTATAAAACTGTTGGAAAACAGAGGACACTTCAGATTTGCCAGTAAGAAGAAAAACTCAGGTAAGGCAGGTGTGATCATCTATAAAAGTGACAAACCACCGTTTTCCAGTGGAAGTAGTAACTGGTGAGGGACCCCATACATCATTATAAACAAGAGAAAACGGACTCGAGGGTTTGTAAGGCTGAGAACGGAAAGAAACACGATGTTGCTTAGCACGAAATCACAATTAAAAGAAGAAGTATTAACATTGCGAAATAAATGTGGAAATAAATATTTCATATATTGAAAATTCGGATGTCCTAAACGGAAATGCCATAACATAACATCATGTCCAGAAACAGAGAAATTTAAAAACATAAACCCAGTTTGATGATCATTCCTAGAGGAAGCTTCGTCAGAAAGGAAGTATAGTCCCCTATCGTGCCGGGCAGTGCCAATCGTCATCCCCGATTTTAGATCCTGAAAAAAAATGGAATCCGGTGAGAAAATTGCCTTACACTTCAAATCTCTTGTTATTTTACTGACAGATAACAAATTATACGATATTTTAGGCACATGTAAGGTATCACGCAGAATTAAACCATTAAACAGAGAGATATTGCCTTTTCCCGCAACAGGGGCAAAAGACTTGTCTGCAATGCGAATACACTCATTACCAGCACTTGGGTTATATGACATAAATAGCTTTGAGGAACTTGTAAGATGATTTGTGGCCCCTGAATCCACAATCTATGGTTTTTTTACCATTTATACTAATCAGGCCAAAAGAAGGGAAATTACCTGACTGTGCAATCGCACTCACTCCAACTGTACTCAAGTTGTGCTTATTGTCACCAGAAGATTGCTTCTGAGTCTGTTCATCTACTGAGTCACTTACCAGGGCACGACTAGTATTAGATTTGTCATGAGACCGTCGTCAACTCCTATTTGGGGGTTTCCTGTGCAATTTCCAACACGGGTCCTTTGTATGCCAGAGCTTCTTACAATGTTCACAAATAGGTGGGGGTTTTTTATCACCATCAGCACTGGACGACTTTGCGACGAAAGCGACTGCGTTAGTAGTATGAATGAGATTATTCATGGCACACGATCGATCCTCTTCCAGCTGTATTTCAGAGCAGACTTCTCTGAGTGAAGGAGTTGAGCGTTGGCCCAATATCCGACTACGAACACCATTAAATTTAGGGTTTAATCCAGCCAAGAACACGTAAACACAATCTGCCTCCTCAATCTTCAAGTATTGGGCCCCATCTTGTGGACAGTTCTAGACAATCTTTCTACACAAGTCCATCTCTTTCCACAGCATTAATAGTTTGTTAAAATAAGAAGTAACATCCATGGACCCTTGCTTGCATTCATGGACCTGTTTGTGGAGCGTATATAGCCGAGAGGCATTCTGTCTTTTAGAGTATAGATCTTGCGCTACCTCCTAGATATCCTTAGTGGTTGCAGCATATAACAGTGGTCTTCCTATCTGGGGTTCCATACTATTCACCAAAACAAAACGTAACAACGAGTCTTCTCCTTTCCAAATTCGTTCTTGTGGATCACCTGGAGCCGGCTTTGGAATTTCTCCCGTCAAGTATCCAAACTTGTGACGCCCTTCCAAGGCCATTCGGATTGATTGGGACCAGGAGAAATAATTTTGGCTATTTAATTTTTTCCCTGCAATAAATCCTGCAGAATTACCCATCGAACCAGATAAGTAGGAAACATTTGGCAGAACAGGTAACGAGTTTACCGGATTTTCTAAATAAACTGGTTAGGGATTTGCACCGAACATTGTATCCAAATCAGAAATCTGTTGTTGCAAGTTAGCCAACCGTTGTCTCGTCTGGGTAATGGCTTGAACTACAAGCGGCTGGGAATGGTGCTGTCACTGTCGGCTAGAAGGATGCCGCCGGCTGGAAGGAGGTCGCCGGTTGGCTGGGTTGTTCAAGAGAGCCGGCTCGTTCTCTGCCCGACGTCACTCCTTGCAGAACCGAAGGGTTTGTCGTGGACGGGTTGGCCGACACAAAACCCATTGGACCGGAGCGGAAGTCGAAGGGTCGGGTTTGTCCATCGCGGATCTGCCATTGTTCAGCCCGGAATGACCCGGTCTGTCAATCGCGGAAGTCGAAGGGCCTGGTTTGCTCCAGATCGAACCGATATGCCTGTTCTTCATGGCCAAGGTGGCCGATTTTGCCCAGATCGTGGTCGACTCTGCCCAGGTTGTAGTTCGTCTGTTCTTCGCGGCCAGCCCCGACCGCAATCGGGAGATTCATTTGCTGGTCGATTCTGCCTAGATCTTGATTCGTCTGTTCTTCGTGGCCAGCCTCGATCGCGCCCGAACGATCCATCTGCTGTTCGTGGGTTTGGCTTGTTTCTGCATGGAGAAGCCCGACCGGCGCAGTCTAATGTGGTGGCTCCCACTGACGGCCACTCTTCGATGACTGCAATTGGACGACAGAAAGTAACTCTGGTAGGGCTGCCTGAAAACACTCCTTTACAGTTGCTCGGATAGCCGTTTTCATGTCAAAACTCGAAGACCCATCAGCAGAAGAAGATTGGGGTTGATTCTCTTCCATAACGGCTAGGGTTTCGTCACATAGCTCTGATACCATGTTAAAAATAAAGAATAGGGAAGAGAAGAACAACAAGATTACGTGGAAATCCTAGTACAGGGAGAAAAACCACGATATAAAGACTTTTTCTTATTTTTTTTAAATCTGATACACTGAATACACAGGGAACCACTGTATAAATAGACAGTAGAAAACCCTAGGGGTCTACACAATTACATATACGCCCCTAGGTTAATAATCCTATTTTCAACATAAACAATAAAAAATTGAGATTTTATTATTCTCTGAGTGTTTATAAAATAATGTATGATCTGTTTGACTTTGAAGAAATCCATAACCGGACACAACTTTTTCAAAACGTTCAAACCAAGTTCTTAGGGATTGTTTAAGGCCATAAAGAAGTTTCTTTAATTTGCAAATTTTACTACAGCCAAACTCCTTTCCAAAACCTGGTGGTAAGTCATAAAGACTTCTTCCTCAAGATCACCATTCAGAAAGGCATTTTTCACGTCAAGTTGGTAAAGAGGTCAATCTAAATTATCTGCAAGAGATAAAAAAAAAACTCTGATAGAGTTTATTTTAGTAACATGAGTAAATGTTTCTTGATAATCAATTTCTTATGTTTGAGTGAATCCTTTAGCTATCAGTCTGACCTCGTATCTATCAACACTACCATTAACATTATATTTTATGGTAAACACCCATTTACAACCCATTGGTTTCTTATTTTTAGGCAACTCTACTATTTCCCAAGTTCCATTTTGTTTTAGAGCATTCATATCCTCTATGACTGCTAATTTCCAATTTGGATCATCTAAAGCCTCATGTATATTCTTTGAAACTAACAAGTCATCTATCCTGGATATGAAAACTCTATGACTATGAGACAATTTTTGATATGACAAAAAATTTGCAACAAGATATTTGGCACAACTTCGAATACCTTTTTTAAGGGCAATGGGAACATCGAGACTAGACACAATTGGCAAAGTACTTTGAATAGTTGAAGGAGTAGAAATGGAAGAAGGATTACCAGTTTCATTCATCAGAGTCTCAGATTGGCTATGTGATGGATCAACTATCTTGTCTTGGTTCCTTTGATTGAATGTTCTTCTAGTATAAAATTTAAATTTAGGAACTTGATAAATATAACTATTTTATAGTATATCTCCCTTTGATTGAGAAGTTTTTTTGCTTGGCATCATGGAACTAGTAACATCTGGTAATTAGGACTGAAAAAGGGAATACAAACATCCTAAAAATTTTCTTCCAAAATTGGTTTCTCCTTCTGAAGAGAATTTTGGGGAAAATAGGGTTGGTTTTTTAAAAAAGATACATCCATAGTTATGAAAAACTTTTTTGTCAGAGGATCAAAACATTTATAACCTTTTTTTACTTGAAGAGTAACCAATGAAAATGCACTTAACAGCCCGATGATCAAGTTTGGACTGAAAGTGATTAGGCATGTGAACATAAGTAGTACACCCAAAAACTTTAAGTGTATATGCGGGATGTTGGAAAAACAGTTTTATGGCAGTCCATAGTGGTTTAAATTCAAGATCTTACTAGGCATTCTATTTATTAGCTACGTAGCTGTGAGAATTGCTTCCCCCGATAGATATTTTGGAATATGCATGGAAAACATTATAGCACGTGCCACTTCAAGTAAATGTCTATTTTTTCTTTCAACAAATCCCATTTTGTTGAGGAGTATCCCAACATATAGACTGATGAATAATTCTTTTTTGTTTCAAGAATTCACTAAAAAACCATTAAAGTACTCGGTTTCATTATCAGAGTGTAAAATGCAACTTTGGTTTGAAATTGAGTTTCAATCGTTTTGTAAAAATATTTTAAAATATCTTTCACCTTAATTTTTTTCTCCAGACCCAAGATAAATAATGTGGGATCCTCAACATGTCCCCTCAAAATGTTGATGGATGGCCTTGCCAAGTTAGGTTCTATTAGAGAAGCAAAGGCCTCCCCACCCACCCCCCTCCCCGAGGTGAAAAGCTGCAACATTGGAGAACACTTTGGTAGGTTGTGATGTTAGTCTTCTCACCTTGTGATCCTTTTAGGCTACAACCTTTGGTATGTCTGCTTTTAGCCTTTTAGGATCCTTCAGGAGAAAAGATTCGAAGGCTACTTGGAGCTTGTAAAAAGGCTTCTTTCTCGAATAGAGGACCTAGTTTGCTTTCTTTCATGGTGTGTTTACCACGTATTAGGGAGTGTTGTCTTTTATGATAGATAAGGTTTTGCTCCACTTTTCTTCTGAGTGAAGGGAAGCATTCTTTGAAGGGTCTTTTTATGTGTGTGAATCATTTGTGGTATTTGGTTTGAGAAGAATAATAGAGATTTTAGGGGTGGAGATGACTTAGGAGAAGGTTTGGTCCTAGGTAGGTTACACGCCTTGCTATGGGCTATTGTGTCTATGGACTTTTGTAGTTATTTAGGGGGTGTTTGGGACCCCAAGTTGAATTGGGTAGAGTGGACTATTATAATCCACTCAGTGTTTGAGCCTCCTATTATTATAGTTGAAGCCAATGAGTATTGTAACCCACAATTAGCTACAATAAAGACTATTCGAAACCCTCTTTAGCTATAGTGAACACTAGTTGGAAATCCTCTTTAACTACAATGAACACATAATGTGTTTTTTCCCCCAGATGGTGCCTTGTTTAATTCTTGTTTGGTTTTTCTATGTTCAAGTACTTAGAAATACATTCAAATAGTTTTGATTGGTCTTTGTATTCTCATTTAAATATAAAATAATAGAGAACCAATATATTACAAAATAATGTTTTCTTAAATTAAAGTATGAAAAAGGATTGTTTTCAAATATAGAAAAATGAACCAAAATATTTTTAAATATAGCAAAATATCATTGGGTACCACTGATATACACTGATAGACTGCTATCATCCATCACTGATAGACATTGATAGACGCTGATAGACTGTAACATTTTATTATGTTTGAAAATATTTTCAACAGTTTAACATTTAAAACAATTCCCCTAAAAAAAAATGTAATTGCAAAAAATGAATAAATAAATAAAAGAAGCTTCAACCTTGACTTTTTTTTTTCAGCTTTAGTATAGTCATAAAAAATGAAGTATAAAAAAATGTAATCAAATTTCTTTCTTAAATTAAATTATAGAAAGATGTAATTGCATCAAAAATTGAAAACGTTTCAACTTTGATTTATTTATTATTATTATTATTATTGTAGTTTTAGTATAGTTATAAATAATGAAACATAAAAAATGTAATAAAAATTCTTTCTTAAAATAAAGTACAAAAAATAGTGCGGTTTTCAAATGTAGAAAAATGAATCAAAATATTTACAAAATATAGCAAAATTTAAAAACTATTAATGATAGATGTTGATAGATACTGATAGACTTCTATTAGTAGTTATCAATCAATTTTAAAATTTTTCTATATCTTGTAAATATTTTCAACAGTTTTATTATTTGAAATAATTTCTGAAAAATATAATTACAAAAAAATTGAAAAATAGTAGAAAAAGCCTAAACACTAACTAGAATAACCTGCAACCCGAACACACAAATTAACATAACCCAGACTATTTTACTCAGCACCCCAAACACAAACTATTATACTTCACAAACTATTATAACCCATAGACTATAATAATCACTGACGATAATAACCAACCTAGCGCCCCCAAGCAACCTCTTAATATTCTTTTAGATTATAGTTCCTTCTTTGTTAATTTGGATCCTTTTTTATTTTTCTTTTTATATAGATGGTTTCCCAATCTCCTTTGTATTCTTCATTTTTATCCTAATGAAAGTTTGGTTTCTCAATAAAAGAATTAAAAGAAAACTTTTTTGGTTCCTGACATGGATCTCATCAATAAATATGAACTTTGATCCATTATCCTTGCATCCTCTGTCATTTGTATTTATAACGGGATATCCTAAGGGAAGTCCTTGATATATCTTACGTCTTCAATCTCTTATTTTTTCTCTTTATAAGGAAAAGCCTTTACAGAATCTACAAAAATTTATTCATTACAATCATCTTTTACACTGTTTCGAATGTTATTCCCTTTCTTTTGTCTGACTTCTCATATCTTATATCCTATTTGCAGATAGTCCTAATGCTTTGACTATTCTTAGCTTATGGGTCCCCGTGGTTGCTGTAAGTTTAAATTTGCATACATCAATATTGCCCATGTACTGATATATTTGGTAGAACTGTCATTTCCCTTTTCAATTTGATTAGCCTACGAATTGTTCAATTATCATTTTTTTGTAAAATGTTGAATGCTTAGAATCATGATTGTCTGATTTACATAATTGGTATGATTTTAAAATAAAATAGATAAACTTGCTTTAATTAAGATGAGCAAGAGCAAGCCACACAAGAAGTTAGGTTAAGTCAAAAGATGGTTGATCGAGTCATCAGATGTAACAACTCAACTTGCTAAGATCTCTATCCAGAGTCATTAAGAAATAAAGGGAAAAGACCACCATAAATAACTTAATGAAAAAAATCAAATAATTTTGTTTCGAGATCCCTGCTAAAACAATAAACCAAAGCATTCAAAAGAGAAAACAAGCTGTACTTCTAGGAAGAAAACTCTAAAAGAGCACTGAAAAAAAAAATCGAAGTCTAAAGAATGGCATAAGTGGAACATACATCTCTCATCCTATGGCACTATCAATGGATCACCTCGTCACATGCCCTTTACGTTCTGATTATTACCCGGAAAATTTTAAAAGAAAAGGTCGAGTATTTTGATATCATTAATCAATGAGTTGATAAAAATCATTTTGTTACATCGTTGACAATGAGCTGATGTAATAATAAAAATCATCTTGTTACATTGTTGTCAATCAGCTGATGTAAATCAATTATTATAAACAGATAGAAGTTGTTCTCAATATTTTTGGAGAGAATAATGATCTTATTCATTAATCAGGCTGAAGATACATATATATATATATAGGCAACTAAGAAACCCTAATCTAGGAGATGTAAAATTACAATAAAGGACAACTAATCATAATTACAATATAAATACATATTGTAACACTCTCCCTCAAACTGGAGCAAATATGTCAATCATGCCCAGCTTGTTGCATAGATAACTTATTCTTGCTCCATTTACTGCTTTAGGATATTTCCCAATTATTCTCCTGTCTTCACATTTCCTATAGATATCAACCCTTGTATTTTCTCATGAATAAAATAACAATCCACTTCAAAATATTTAGTTCGTTCATGAAATATTGGGTCAGATGCAATGTGGAGAGCAGCTTGATTATCAAACCATAGTTTAGCTGGCACATTAACACTGAAGCCCACCTCAGATAAAAGTTGATGTATTTACACTATTTCTCACATAGATTGTGCCATAGCTCTATATTTTGACTCAACACTTGAACGTGAAACTACGTTCTGTTTCTTACTTTTCCACGACACCAAGTTTCCTCCTACAAAAATACAATATCCAAAGGTCGATCGCTATCTTCTTAAGATCTAGCCCAATCAGCATCTGAAAAACATTCAACCCTTGTATGACCATGATCTTTATATAAGATCCCACGTCCAGGTGCATCTTTTAGATAACATAAGATTTGTTCAACTGCAACCCAATGATCCATAGTCGGGGAAGACATAAACTGACTCACAATACTTATAGAATAAGCAATGTTAGGTCGTATCACTGTTAAATAGTTCAACTTTCCAACTAATGTTCTATATATCTCGAGATATTTAAACAATTTTCCTTCCTTAGCAAGTTGCAAATTTGGTATCATTGGAGTGCTCGACTAAATTTATCAAACCATTCATGAGGACTTTGTCTCGATCCACACAAAGATTTTCGAAGGCGACACACCTTATCATTCTCCCCCTGAGCAACAAACCTAGGTGGTTGCTCCATATAAACTTCCTCTTGAAGATCACCATGAAGAAAAGCATTCTTAATATCAAGTTGATGCAAAGGTCAATTGTGAGTAGCAGCCATCGATATAAATAGTTGAATGTAAGTTAATTTGGCAACAAGAGAAAATGTATCAGAATAATCAATCCCATAGATTTGGGCATAAGCTTTGGCAACAAGACGAGCTTTCAATCGAGCCATTGTTCCATCGGGATTGACCTTTATAGCAAACACCCATTTACACCCAATGGCCTTCTTTCCAGCCGGATGCGAAACGAGATCCCAAGTACCATTATCATCCAAAGCAGTCATATCCTCAATCATTACACTACGCCACTCGGGATGAGATAAAGCTTCATGAATAGAGTTAGGGATAGAGGTGGAATCAAGAGATGTAATAAAAGAATAAGTGGGATGAGACAACTGGTTATATGAAACAAACGAAGAAATAGGGTAAGTAAAAGTGCATTTACCTTTTTGAAAGGCAATGGGAAGATCATCACTTGGTCCTGGGTAAAATGTCGAAGAAGGCAGTGATGGAGGACATGGGTTTGAAAGTGGCTGTGGAGGACGCCTGAAGTAGAATAACCGGAGGTTCGGAAGGAAGAGACACAGAGGAAGGTGGAGGAGAGGATGATGTAGAAGAGGTAATCTCATAGATAAAAAGATCATCATCCTCCCTCTGACACAGACTTGATGGTGATGGACTAAAGGGCATATCTTCGAAAAATGTAACATCAGGAGATATGAGATGCCTGTTTAGAGTAGGATAATAACAACGATACCCCTTTTGAATGCTCGAATTGCCTAAGAAAATGCATTTCAAAGATTTCGGATCTAATTTGGTATGATCTGGACGAGTATCCCGAACAAAACAAATACAGCCAAAGATCTTAGGGGCAATAGGAAACAAAGATTTCGTAGGAAAAAGAGTACGATAAGGAATCTCTCCATTGAGGACAGAGGAAGACATTCTATCAATCAAGAAGCAAGCAGTGGACACAGCATCAACCCAAAATTGCTTTGGAACATGCATTTGAAAGGATAAGGCGTAGGCTATTTCAAGGAGGTATCTGTTCTTTCTTTTAGCAACTCCATTTTGATATGGAGTGTCTGTGGAAGAGGACTGAGAATGATGCCATGACCACATAAGTAAGATCCAAGTGCATGAGTGAAATATTCACCAGTATTATCAGTTCGCAAGGTTTTGATAGAGACATTAAATTGATTTTGAATCTCAACATGAAAAGCACAAAAATGAGACAATAACTCTAAACAATTTTTCATTAAATCTAATCAAGTAACACAAGAATAATCAACAACAAAAGTAACAAAGTAATGAAAACTTGTTTAGGACATGACTGGACAAGGACCCCAAATATCAGAATGGACTAACTCAAAAGGAGCACTTACTCGTTTATGAACTCTAGGACTAGAACTAAGACGATGAAATTGAGAAAACTGACACGAATCACAATTCAAAGACGACAAGGAACAAAATTTTGGATAAAGTTTCTTCAACACGAACAACAATGGATCACCCAAGTGACAATGGACTTCAAATGGGGATGTAACTCCAGAGCAAGCCACAACTTTCGGTATTTGATGGTAAAAAATGTAAAGGCCCTCTGACTCAGGCACTTTACCAATAATCTTCTTCGTCATACGATCCTGAAACAAGCAATAACCAGGTAAAAACGGGACAAAACAATTAAGGTCACTAGTAAGCTAGCTAATAGAAATTAAATTAAAAGAAAATTGAGGCAAATGTAATACAGAGGACAAAGAAAGTGATGGAGTGAGAGAAATGGTGCCGGATCTAAGAACAAAAGAGGTTGATCCATTTGCCAAAGTGACAGATGGAGATGAGATAGGGGACAAAGGCGTAGAAAATAAGTTAGAATTACTTGTCATATGAGCGGTGGCACCCGAGTCTATGACCCATTTGGTAGATGATGTAAGAAGACATTTCGAATTACTTGTCTCGGCAATGGTGGCAATAGGATTCGATGACGAAGATGCTTGCAAGAATTCCTGGAACACTTGAAATTGAGCAAAGTTGTCAGCAGAGATGGTAACAGACTTCTCAGCCATATCATTAGTGGAAGTTATTTAAGCATGTTGAGATTGTTGAGTCTTATACAACTACTTTCAACAATCACGTTTCAGATGTCCTGGCTTACGTCAATAATGACAGATGATCTCTTGGGAATTTGATTTTCGATTTTCATAACTAGGCTTCTGAAAATTGTTAGTCGTCCTTGAAGTACCCCGGGAGTTATTATTATTCTTAGCATTGTTAGGTTGAGAAACAAACGAATCGGATTGAGAACTCTCAATATGAAGAACACGATTGAAGGCTTCCTCTAATGACGAAATTTCAGAATCAGAAAGAATCTGTGTTTTAGCCATTCCAAACTCAGATAAAAGTCCATTAAAAAATATCAGAACATCCATCTTTTCTCGCTAAGCTTGTTGAACTTTGACATCGGGGCTAAACGGTAATAGTAAAGCAAGTTCTATAGCTGTCTTCTCAAGTCTCATAAAGTAACTTATAATAGATTCTACTTTCTGTTCAGCTCGAAAGAATTGCATACAGACATCAAACATTCGATGTACGTGTTCTTTTCTAGAGAATAGAAATTCTAAGAGTTCTAAGAGTTCCTTCACAAAATCACAATGATCTACCAAACCAATAACCTCACTTTCAATAGAATTCTTTATCTGAAGATAAAGTCGAGCATCATCGCAAAGTCAAGCCTTTTTCTTATCATCTTTTGGTGGCTCCTTAGTCACATGGTCATCCATATCTGTGCTAAGCAAATAAATTAAACCGTCCGACGCTATTCATAGTAATTAGATCCATTTAATTTATGTTCAATTATTTTCGATGCTAGGGGAATTACATTAAATACTACTATATGCTTCACTTCATCCCTTATGGCTTAACAAACAATTTGTAGATCTCACGAGTGGAAAGAGAAAATAAGAATAGAAATTAAAGATGAACCAAAGAGCAAAACAGCTCCAAATTGAAACAAAACAGCAACGAACCCCAAGCACAAAAAGGGTATTTTTTTCAAATAACTCACAACCAAGTAGATTTCAATAAAACCAAATGCAGGAACAATCAGAAAATATGAACCGAGAACCCAACTGACGGAATGTGGAACGGTGGGCCCATGCGTTGGCGCATGGCAACGGATGAAACTCTTGGTGGCGGCACGTGAACCTCACGTGTGGCCTTTCCCGGCGATTGACGATTGCAGACTGGAACGGACGGTGATGGCGCTTCTCCTGGGATGGGAGGTGTAGACAAACGACCACTCAAACTTGATGACTCAACTCAAACCCTAACCTTGTGAGAAGCGTCAACTCTAACATATCCTAAACCGCTATGATACCATGTTCACAATACTTTTAGAGAGAATAATGATCTTATTCATTAATTAGGCTGAAGATACATACATACACACACACATATATAGGCAACTAAGAAACCCTAATCTAGGAGATGTAAAATTACAATATAAATACATGTTATAACAGAAGTTACCTTGTTGTGATCCTTTTCTTGAATATCATATGCTTGAAATTAGCAGTACATAGCTATCGTTGGGTTGGGGGAATTCAAATTTGTATATATTTTTTTTTGTCTGTAATGGGTGTGCTGTTTACTTATCTCGATTTAATTTATGGTTGTAGATTTACATCTTGGACGTTCATGTTTTCTATACTGTTATAATGGCCATTTGGAGTTCCTTAATTGGGGAAAGAGACCGTCTTGGAGAGGTACTGGTCAATTCTTATTGATTTCTTGTATTTCCTCCTTTATATGAAATGAATTAGGAAAATAGTCATGTTTCACCTTGCACTTGACTATGTGGATCAATTTTAGTTCTAAAGTTTTATTTGGTCAAATTGAATTGTAAATTTGATTATAAATTATTAAATTAATACTTTGTAAACCCATTAAATAATTAAACAAAGACATCAAATAAATTACATAAATGCTTGCAAACAAAACTTTTCAAATCTAGCTGGAATACCATAATGTTAAAAAAAATCCAAATGCAACCATAATGGATCACACATGAATCCAAATCGAATCATAATTGACTATAAGTAAAAGGGAAAAAAAAAACTTTCGGCGATGTGAATCTCTCTGTTCGCTCTCCTCCTAACCCTTCCATAAAGCCTTATAAAGACATTTGTCCGAAGGGGATGAAGGGGAGAGATGAGTAGTAAGGGATTTTACTGAAAAATTGCCATATGCTTCTAGGGGCCATGTTCTCGTATCAGAATTTTTCAAAATTCTTACCTAAAATTAGAGTTAGCAAATCCTGAAACTCTATTTCTCGTCGTCTTTAAGCAATCGACGAAAGACAATAGACCAAGAAGCCAGCATATGATCCCAATGAGATGGTATGGATCCCTTTTTTTTTTTTGAAAATGAAACAACCTTTATTAATCAATATAATTAGTACAAGAGATGAGTACTTTGATAATAAAGGAAAATACAAGGAAATCAATCAGGAAACCAAAGGATCAGTAGGTGCACCCCGGCATCTCAACTAGGTTGACACCCCCATAGCACCCTCATCATATCCAACAATTTGAGAATGCCAACAAAGGCTAAAATAAGAGTAGTCTAATGAAGCAATACAATTTGAATGTTGCAACCGAACAAAATATAGAACTAGGCTATAGAAATCTAAATTACATCAAGAAGCTAAGACAAATAAGAGTACTAAAGAAAGCGAAGCTGCTGTCTCTATTTCTGATGCTTCGATTAATCTTCCAATTGACAAAAAGATTGCCAATTTAAACTTATGTCTTGCAAGGAGTAGGCTTCAAAGCAATTAGAAATGGAGTACCAAAGCGAGGCATTGAGCTTTGCTGCCTCAAAGCGATTATACCAAGGAGTTTCAATCCCATTGAACATTCTTTGATTTCTTTCAAACCAGATTTCAACCAGCATTGCTTTTACTCCATTAGTCCATAGTAAATTGGAGTATTTCTTCAGAATAGGACTTGAAAGTAGCTGCTGAACATTGCATCTAAAGGAAAAATCAAAGACCCAAGAAGTGTTGAAGCACTTAAGGAATTTCTTCCAGCAGTTGAAGGCAAAACAGCAGTCAAAAAATAAATGTTGGAGGTCTTCTTCGGCTGATTTACAAAGGACACACCAATTGGGGGAAATAGAAAAGCAAGGCAGCTTTTTTTGCAGCACCGATGAACAATTTAGGGTTCCAAACAGCGTTATCCAAACAGTTATATTAACCCTTCGAGGGCTGTTAGACTTCCATAGACTCTTGTGAAGGCTGGTTGATAATGGGGTGGTCTCGGAAAGAAGGTTAAATAGGGATTTTACTGAGAAAGAGCTATGTTTTTCAAGGGACCAAATACGAATGTCTTCCTTATTGGATAATCTTTGCTCAGCCAATAATGCTAGTAAGGCTTGGAACTCTAAAATCTCATCATCTTTTAGGTCTCTTCTGAAGTTTAGAGTCCAAGAAGAGGTGTGATAGTCCATATACTGTGATAATGAACCATTTGGAAGCAATGTTAGTCTGAAAAGGGAAGGAAATCTGTCTTTTAACTGAAAAGAGTCCAGCCAAGGGTCATGCCAAAATGCAATTTTGGTTCCATTCCCTACTTTAAAGACGGCCAACTTCTCAATAATCAACCAAGATCTTGAAATACTTATCCAAGGGCTTCGAAGACTACAATGAACCTTGCCGGAAGTATGCCAACCAAAAAGACGGCTACCATGTATACTCAAAATAACTTGGCTCCAAAGGGAAGGTTGCTCTTTTAGGAATCTCCAACCCCATTTGGCTAATAAGGCCACATTTTTAGCTTTTAAACCTCCAATTCTGAGTCCCCCATCAGCTTGATTCTTAGAAACTAGCTCCCATTTTGCTAGATGATTTATCTTTCCCCTTTTAAAACCTTCCCAAAAGAAGTTTCTGATAATTTTTTCGATGGATGAAATCACTTTTTTAGGCATCAAGAAGGAGGACATATAGTAAGTTGGGAGGTTGGCAAGGACTGAGTTGCATAAGGTAGCTCTTCCCCCTCTTGATAAGTTATATCTTCTCCACTTGTCAAGTTTTTTGTGAACTTTATCAGTGACCGGTTGCCAAAACAATAATTTCTTTGGGTGCCCCCAAGAGAAAGGCCTAAATATATGAACGGTAGGTGTGTTAATTGGCAACACAGTCTTGAAGCCACTGCCCTTAACTTAGAATCTTCAATATTTATCCCACAAATGGCAGATTTTTCCTAATTAACTTTCTGCCCCGAACACCACTCATACAAAGTAATAGATTTTTTGAGATTGTCTAGCGTGTCATCATCATACTTGCAAAAGAGTAAAGTGTCATTAGCAAACTGGAGAATAGAGAGATGTACCTTGTTTTTTCCAACCACAAAGCCTTCAAACAGCCATTTTTCATGAATTCTGTCAACCAAAACACTAAGCAAGTCACTTACCAAGAGGAAGAGGAAGGAGGATAGGGCGTCCCCTTGCCTAATTCCCCTTGTAGCCTTAATCCTTCCTTTTGGTCTTCCATTAATGAAGATGGAGAACATTGGGTTAGTGATGCAGCCCAAAATCCAAGTTATCCACTTGGGGTGGAAGTTCCTTTCCTTAAGGGTTTTTTTCAAGAAAATCCCAATCCACTCTATCAAAAGCCTTTTCAAGATCAAGCTTTAAAATCCAACCCTTCTTCTTCTTAATTCTGTAGTGTTCTACGACCTCATTAGCTATTAAGACCGGATCAAAGATTTGTCTCCCTTCAATGAAAGCACTTTGAGTTTGACTTGTAAGGCTAGGCATTACTTTCTTGAGCATTTTTGCAAGTGCTTTAGCTATAATCTTATAGATTATTGTAGATAGGCTAATGGGTCTGAAATCTTTCACTAAAACTGCCTCTGATTTTTTCTGAATTAAGCAAATAAAATTTTCTTTGATGCAAGAATTGAGCTTCCCATTTCGGTAGAAATCATCAAAAATACTCTTTATATTGTCCTTTAGAAGCTCCCAAAATTTTAGTATGAATTCAATTGTGAAGCCATCCAGTCCTGGAGCTTTGTTTCTTCCCAACATCTTTACTGCTTCTTTAATTTCTGTCAAATTAAATCTGGAAATCAACCCCAAATTCTGAT